>NC_086349.1:26567258-26654758 GCF_036324505.1 Eleginops maclovinus | reverse complement strand
TATTACTTTTGTTTTATGTCTTACTTTAATGAGTGGGTTAGCTTTTGTGAACTTTCAGATTCATTTGATTTATTATAAATAATATTTGTAATTTAATTTGATGTTATTATTTATTTCATGATAGTTTTATTATGTCTTGACTTTTTCAAGATTTATTATTATTACTTTTGATTTATTAAATTACAGTTCATATATATATATATATAACCTCGTTTTATTTAAATGTGTTATTTTTATTATTATTTCTTTTCTTTTTCTATGTTTTTTTTTATTATTTAGATTTTAATTTAATTTCTACTTCTTTTTTTATTTCATTGGTTATGTTTTCAGTTTGTGTACTTTCTGTCACCCTTCTTGTTTGTAGTGCTATATAAATAGAGTTTCCTTGAGAAAGAACACAGTAATCTGGATAGACTACAGAGAGGACTGAACGATGCTCAGGATTGTGAACAGACGTCTTTATTTTATTTCCTATCTCAGTTGCAGAAGATCATTTAAATATTTTGATGAAAGAGGTTTGAAGGGCTTCAGAGAGTCTGATGAAGAGCGCACTTTACTCTGGAGAGGAAGACAGAAACGAGCAAATTACAGCCGAGCCTCATCAGATAACGAACACCAGACCGGATGAATTTACATGGAACGCCTTTATGTCATTTTATAAGTGCATGCCCCCCCCCCCCCCCCCGCCCCCCCCCCCGCTTGAGTCTCCCATCAAAGCCTTGGAAGATGTTTGTTATGCTCATAAAATATTTTTTAAAAGTGATGATTTTATTAAAACTGTACGCACTTTGAGGAACCTTTACTTTGATTTCTGTGTTTTTATTACTTCCTTTTCTTTATCGCACACGGCAGGGTGTGGCGGGGGGTTTTTACAGCTGAAAAAAAGGGGACGGTTCTCAACTCAGGTGCTCGTATCTGATTGGTCGACCCAGGCCTCTAAAACACTAGCACCTGAATCAGGTAGAGAAAAGAGCCAGAGAGGAGACAGGACACCGAGGCGTCAGTCCTCCTGAAGACGGCTCTCGTTAGATTAGCTTCACAGAATCCTCCAGGAACTAAAGGAGCAGACAAGGTGAGTAATGCATTTAAAGTGTGGTAAGAGGGGGAAGATTTGTCTCTTTACCTGGGGGGTTCATTTATGAAAGATCACCTGGAGAAACTGCATGCTTTTAGGCAGCGTTTGTGGAGGATTCAGGGGATTTTTGGGTGGGGGTTTAGTGAAAAGGTGTATATAAAAGAGGAAGAAGTGTGACTATCTGAGAGCTTCAGGTGTAAGGAGGTGGGGGTGGGGGTTGTGTTCCCCAGGAGCAGGACTCTGAGGCGGGCAGATAGTGGGTGTCTGGTGTCTGGTGGCGATGGTGGTGGTTGGAGAGGGGGGGGGTTGGTGGGATGCATCTCTAAGTAAACTCAGCTCAGGCCTGTGATAACGTGCCAGGATTTCAGCCTGCAGCCATAGAGCAAGGGCAGGGGAGGGGGGGTCGGTACAGGCCTGGTCTCGTTTAGACTTAAAGTGGAGAAAAAGGGAGAGGTCGACTCCTGAAAAACTCCCTCCACCGCACAGAGAACACTTTTGCAAAGACGTGTGCAACAAAACGTGTCTTTCTCTCAGATTTTATTGCTAAATGTAGTCCATTTCTGCAGGTATGGGAGGGTGGGGCTCATCTAATGAGGCTATTTGACTTATTGGTTGATATTAGTTGTGTTTTAGTTACAGTATCCACACTTCTACTCTGTACTTTCTCCAGTTTCCTGTTTGAAAAAGTCAATCAATAGAGCAGAATGATCACTTTATGGTTGTTTGTGTCTTTGTGTTTTCAGGCCCTTTCTGCAAGACTATCCCATGTGTTCTATCCTTCATTCCACCGGAGTCTGTATCTGCATCCAACCAGATTTCAGTGGTGTGAAGTGTAAGAGACATGGGGGACACTGCTGCACAAACAACACTCAGAAGGCATCGAAGGCGAGGCACTAATGACATTTGTTCCACTTTGCATGTTCGAAACTGCACGTGTATTCTCATCAATACTGCAGCCTCTCTGTAATCTGAATAAATATCCCTGACCTCGTGCCCAGTTTTCTTTTTTCTTCACCATCCATTTCTCCGCCCACACCCTCAGCCCCAGAGCTTGGTATTTTTTACATTTTCATTAGCTAACAGTGAGAATTTGAGCCTCCGCCCACACAAACATCCTTTACTGTTTGGCAAATGAAGCTTATTAACAATTTAAAACATGCCCTCGCTGTAGCCCACACAGCGATGGCATCAATCAGGTTTCTCTCTGCATCTCAAGAGGTACATATTGCAATGCACGTCAGAGGGGAACAGCACAACACAGAGGTGCATTTATACCCTTTTACACTTTCTAGCTCCTGAAAAGCTAGCTGCAGTTTATCCAGAAGACCTAAAGTCCAACAATAAAATAAAAACACGTGTGCACAACGAAAATCTGAGGAGACTTTTTAAAACCTATGTAGTCTAAATAAGCAGTTTGTGGACATTTTATAGACTAGAAATACTTCAAACCTTTAACAGAGAGTCAAACCTCCTCATTTTTCTAACGCTTCTCATAATAAAACACACTTTGTTTCCTGATACAGTGGGAAAAGGGTGCTTGACTTGAGTAAAAGTACTAATACTGCATTGTAAAAATATTCCATTTTGAATAAAAGTACTGCATTAAGAATTGTACTTAAGTAAAAGCCTGAGGAGTAAAATGACTTGTTGCCAAAAGTGAAGCAAACAAACGTTACTGGGACATGTCTCCATGCTTTAATGCAGCTCTGCAGCTCCTCTTTTCACCCTCTGTCTGAAACCAGAGCCCAGAGTGCTCTGTTGTGATTGGTCAACCTGTTAGAGACGTCCCGCCCCTTAGCCTATCATGTACAATGTGTCTGAGCGCTAGCCAATGGTGTTACACAATGTTGTCACTATGTTCCGGAAGTAAACAAAGGAGACACATGGAGGGGGAAAGCCAAAAAGCGTGAGAGGGCCCCTTTAATGTGTCCTGCCTGGTGATTGGTTGGTTTAAACAAACACACAGAAGGCTTCTCACCGTCGACAATGCCAAACATTCCATGTGTTTTTTGAGCGTAAACTCCACCAGCGTCATATCCTTCGTTGTTGACGTTCAGCAGCACTGATTTTAAACATCATCTGAAATGAAAGTCTGGGAACTCTGTCTCTTCTTCGTCTTTCTCCAGCTGGGTTCGTCTCGTGGCGAGGACACAGGTGAGAGACTGTTTTTACTAATTACTAGTTACCTGTTCATCTATGCTCACAATGATCAAGTTAAGTAACCTGATTACTTTGTGGTTTCACATGAGCACATCCTACAGTTTAGAAAAGCAGGAGTACAATCTGAGCTGACACAACATGCTCCGTTTTAGTTCAACACACACAGTTAAACTCACACACACTGTTTTCTGAACATATATATCCTACAGAGCCTACAGAGCAGAACAGCTGACAGAGATCCACTCTGATCCCCAGGGTTATGAAAAACAGTCAGAAAAAAATAAGGTGGGATTTTGAAGAAAACTAAATATCGTACATTTAAAAGATAGTTGAGTTTTGGAACTTAAGTCTGAATTAAGAAAAAACTGAGATTTTAAAAACTATTTTGGAACTTTGTAATGACGAAATCTGGGGGAAAAAGTGTGAATTTCGAAAAAGCATTCAGAAATTTAGAAAGTCGAAATTCAGGAAAAGTGATTTCTTTAGGAACAACAGTTTGAATTGGGGATTAATTTTTATTTTGGGATAAAAGTGAGGATTTAGAAACAAATCTTTGAAATATTGAAGAAAAAAAAAAGAGAATTTTGAGGAAAAAGTCAGATATTTTAGGAAAGTGATCATTTAAAAGAAATAACGGAAACTTTTAAAAGTCAACATTTAGAAAAAATCCAGAAATTTGAAAACAAGTCAGATCTTTCAGAAAAGAGGTGATATTTAAAGAAATAGTCGGAAATTAAAATAAAATCGAAATTTATGAAAAAGAGAGAATTTTGAAAGAAATCAAAAGGAAAGAAATGTAAAGTGAGAAAATCCAATTCAGAAGTCGGTGTATAGATTCACACTTCAAGAATTACCCTACAGAGCAGAACAGAGGAGAGTACCATCTGATCCTTTAAGTGTTACTAACGCTGCTATCCTGCTAGTAAGGGAAGAGTTAGCTTACTTTCTGATTACCTGTTGCATGTAATCCATCACTTCCCTGAGTCTGTCCTGCTGAAGGTGAAGTTGCATCAGCAGACAGAAACGCTGATTCTCTGTTTATGATCATTCAGTTTCTGTTCTGAGCAGCTGAGCAGATGACAGCTTCACGCCACACTCTTGCTAATTGAAAGCATGCTGCAGAAGCGCTGTGAAGTGTCAGCTCCGTTAACTGGATTTCACGGTGCACTGATGGTCGTGCCTTCTTGTGACAGTTTACACTATGCTCTGTCCTGTTGGCTCAACTCATCCTAGAGTTTCTACATCACTTGTTGTAATGTGTGATCAGTGGCGGAGGACATCGGTGTCCATCAGCTGCAGCGCTTAGTGGAGATGTTGACGTCTACAGAGTGCGATGATCTCCTGTTCACCCTGTCTCACCCCGAGGAGAACATCTTCCAGCACCTCGAACGCCTCGCACCAGAGAATAATCAACTAGATCTGAAACCTCGAGCCAAGAGAGACGCCTCCTCATCTCAGGGTCAGTACTCCTCCTCATCCACTAAAAAAGCATAATAGGAAGGGATGGAAAGAGCTCTAGAATATCAACAACACTGTGACTGTAGAGACTGACTGGTAGGGATTTACCAGAGGTGGAAGAAGTACCAAAGCTTAGCATCCAAACATACTTTAAGAACCAAAAGTAAAAGTACTTATTATGCAAAATGGCACATTTAAGTACCATACAGTGTATTTTACATCATGATATTGGGATTATTAATGTATTAATGTCTTCATGTCTTTAAAAAGTGACCAAATGTGCAGTTCATCTGATAAGGGGGGAGTTTGTCAAAGTACAGAGCCTGAAAATAGCCAAAATACATTAGAAAAAACACACTTATTTAAAAATAGATGACTTCCTGTTGGGATTACGGTCACGCTCCAATAGACTTACTTCATCATCTTCATGTTATACACATACCCACCAGATTTCAAAGATCTAGGACATTCTTAAATATAGGAGCTGCATCATTGTGCAAACGAAATTTCGGCCAAAAAACTCTGTCTTTTCAGCACATTTCCTGTACGTTATAATAATGAAAAGGTCTTTTACTCCGACTCCATTGCTCGAGCCCTAATGAAGTAAGAAGCCATTTGTCACCAGCTGTCAACAAAGCAAGGTCTAAAGACTTTGTGCTCTCAGTCAGCCATGACATACGACTGCAGCACTTCTACTTTAAGCTGCAACCTGCAGGAGTAACACAGACTCAAACTTCATTAGTAAACTGAGGGAAATGCTCCTGGAGTAGAACCGGAGTCCTGCCTGAGCCCTGTCGGTTCCTCACACATCCTCCTGAGCTGCAGGAGCTTCTTGCAGCAGGCGGTGTGTCAGAAACCTGCCTGTCTGACGGCCATATGCTTTGTGTTTATCAGATCGGGAGGCAGAGTGCCGGGCGGCGCTGACAGACTGGCTGCTGAGGTACGGCGAGCAGACGTACTACGACAGGCTCTCTCGTGCCTTGCAGCACATCGGCAGAACAGACATCGCCATCGGTGAGAGACAAAGACAGAGCCGGGCCTCCTGTAGCTCTGGATAATTTATCTGATACAACAATCCTGTGTGGAGCAGCAAATTAAAATAGTTAGTAGAACAGTGTTGTCTCGGCACGTCCCTCGACGAAACAAAAGTGGAACAAAGCCTCATTTGGGTACGTGTCGGGATACATTTTCAAATTTGGTTTATTTTTGGTCCTCGAGACTCGAACAACAGGCCGTAATTGCTTCATTACTTTGAGATTTGTTTTAATTGGAGCCTCAAAAGTGGCATATTTTTGCACACTGCCAGTCTGTGGCATGTGTTGCAGACCAGCGTGCTCCACGGCTCCACAGCCGAGTGGCGTTTGGAGGGAAGGAGGTGTAAATGATCTGACAGAGGACTCAGTGGAGCTGACACCAGTCGCAGAACAAACCATCTGCTCCTTTCATCAGCAGCTCAAAAAGAAAACAGAAAGAAGGATGAGTTATAAGACATGAGGGTGGCTTTGATGAGAACGGCTGTAGATGCAGCAATTATCATACATTTGATTGCAGTTCTGAAGAGATGTACTCATACGTGGAAACTTGAGTGTTTGATAGTGAACCGGCACGTTGCTCTCCTGCCAGAACTAATTATGTCCAAGGCGACAAAACAACAATTATTTTCAAGGATGAAATGCATACATGTTTAGTATTTGAAGTGACGGAGATGCTCAGCCCTGTGTTTGTGCTTTTTTTTATCCCACAGAAGTTGGGAAGAACATCAACCAGGACAAGGCCTTGAGCCTGAAGCGCTTCGTTGAAGACTATCACAAATATGTCCAGTCTTTAAACCCCCCACAGGAACAATCGGACGCAACGGGACCGAAGAAGAACGGCCAGAGGGTCAGGAAAAGGAAAGGTAATTCATCCTACAACACGGTGATGGAGTCCAAGCAGAAATATCTCCATGTCAAGAGGAGGTTTTTGGGGTTATCACTCTGGAGATAAGGTCTGAATTACAGAGGGTAAAGTGTTCCTCTGAACCCTGAATCTATTACGTGTTTAGATGAGATGCCCGATTAGATTCGCTGGTGGCCTGAGGGCAGGCTTCCAACTCATTACCTCCCAACACTCTCACTGTGCGGAGGAGTATTTCCCAGGACACCTCGGAATTCAAAAATGTAATTATCACCTGTCTGTTTTAATTGTTTGTTCTCCTGGGTGCTTCATTCAAGTTAAGATTCCCACAGTCCTTTGAGATGGTTAGTGTATCCGACCCATAGGGGACGATAGTTTACTAACCTCGAGTTTTTGGGTTTTTTTGGAACAAACCGGTGGAAACTAAACACTGAATGAGCACATTTTTAGGTGACAGACTTTGTGGGCAATACTTGTTTGATGGAAAATGAATTGTTGGTTTAGCTTTTTGATAACATTACATGGGATTCATTCAATATGAGGAAGAAAATTAAGAGAGCAGTAGAGTAATTTTCTCATAGACTTCTATACAATCTTCTTGTTTTGTTTTTGTCAGTGAGGGATCTGACATGGGGTGACCTGGATCTGATTGTGCAACGGGCCCCGGTCTCTGCGTACCAGAAGGGGCCTCTGGATGTGGCTCTGCCCCTCTTGTATGGCATCCTGCTGGGCTTCGGAGGCACCTTCGTCGTGGGTGTCACCGTGCTGCTCATCATCTTACACATCTCACGAAGAAGCCAGAAGAGGCATCACAGCAAGAGCAGTGTTGGAGATTCAAAGCTGAAAGATGCTGGGAGGTCAGACGCTGCAAAATGAGACGCTTCAAAGACTCCAAATGACTCCCAGCATTTGTTCTGTTAAGGTTGGAGACAGTATATAAACAAACAGACTCTCTATTTGTTCTTCTGATGTCTCTTTTATGGAAGATTAGAAAACGCCAAAACCCATTTGTCCACGATGATCAGCCGAGCCAACAACAGAACACTGGATATCGATTCCACCACACCACGACTAATTATGACAAATACAACAAGTATAATGCCATTTCAGATAAAGCCATTATCCACGCTGTGTTCTGTAGGCTGGTAAGCGTTATTGTCTTGCCAGTGGGCCGATGGCTGGTGGTGGTGTGACAGATGCGCTGGAGCCTCACACCAAAGGTTGTTCCGGTGTTACTGTGATAGTGATGCCACTTTCCATTTCCCCTCCAAGTGACGGCAATGTGCCCGTCTGGCATCGAGGAACAACTAATTATCCAGCCTGGCACTCGCTTCCCCCGGAGCCTGCCGGTGCCTCCACAGGCATTCCAAAAGACTAATAACAATGACAATGCGAGCAGACAATGGGGCACTCTTGGTTGTGATGGCAGCTTCTGGCGGCCGACACAAGCCAAATACAAAACACAGAGCTATATTTTTTCCAAAGTGTGAAGCAGCGCGGGGTTGTTAGCAAGCTGAAATATCGTGATATGTGAGATGCCGCAGTTCCAAAAACTGGCATCGCGAACAAAACAGAATGGAGATGTCTGAGTAAGAAGAGTCAAACGAACTTGAGCGAGCTTTAATTAAGGAAGGGTTTGCTCACAGCGAGGCTATTCTGCTGAGCATGTGTCACAGGAGCAGGACGGAAAACACGGTGCTTTCTAGATCTTTCCTCCCCTTCTATCGCTATCCCGACTTTCTTCTTCGTAATTGAACTAATTACTTCATTATACAAGTCTGGCCTAATGTGCTTCAGGAGGCAGACAGCTTGGATTAACGGTGGCACTAAGCAGCAATTACAGACAATTAGTTCATAAATCAACTTTTAAACAAATTACAGTGCCAAGCAGAGGGGCCAGGAGGGCATCACAGATTTCAGCTCTGTCTTTATGGTGACATCAATAATCTGACAGGGTTTTTCTTCTGTATTAATATTATAATATAAGTGCTTCTTATTAAGTGCTTTTAATTCATGCATACTGGATTTTATTTTGCACACATTTAGCAAAAGCCACGACGGCTGCAACAAGCATTACTTCTATAGTTAATCTGCAGCCTGTGCATACAGTTCTTTAAATATTGCAAATAAAGCAACACTTTCCTCAGTACAAGCCTTAAAATAACCACTTAAGTGGACACAACTAAGGAATTACAGATACATTATGAACCATAGACAAAGACAGCAGCAGGTACAACAAGCATTGCTTCTATAGATGGAAACCTGCAGCCGAGGCATACTCTTTATAATTTGCAAACACACCCCCACGTTCCTCAATACACCCTTAAAATAATTAACCACCAAAGAGGAAAACATTTACAGATGATCAACCCTAAACAAAAAGAGCTATGAACACAGGGCCCAGTGCAACGAGCATTACCTCTATAGATTAATATCTGCAGCCTGTGCATACAGCTCTTGAGAAATAAACCATCCTTAAAATAAAATAATGAACCACTTAGGAGGACGAAACTAAGAAATGACAGATACATTATGAACCAAAGACAGAGAGAGCAGCAGGCATCACTGCTATAGATGGAAATCTGCAGCCCGTGCATACTTTATAAATTGCAAATACACCAAAACTTTCCTCAGTGCAAGCCTTAGAATAACCACTTAAGAGGACGAAACTAAGGAATTACAGGTAAACAATGAACCGTAAACAAAGAGCTATGAACACTGCAGCAGGAGCAACAAGCATCACTTCTATGGATGGAAAACAGCAGCCGGTACTTTTTATAAATTGCACACGAAAACAACAAAGGCATTCCCAATTTAATCCTTGAATCATTTAATCAACAAAGAGGATGAAACTCTACACAGAAATGGCCATCAACACACACAGAGCTGTGCACATTGAAGCAGGTGCACCAAGCTCTACTTCTATCGATTAAAACCTGCAGCGTACAAATTTCCTGGAACACACTCTACAGAACAAGCCTCAGAATAATCGAGGAGCTTGGAAATGACAGATAAATGATCAATCCAAAGAGCTATGAGCATTACTTTGAAAGAGTGGCGACATGTTGTGAGTCTTTGTCTTTCTGAGCCCCTCCTCCCAGGTGGCGCAGCAGAACTCTTCCCAACAAAACTTCCTCCGTCCTTCAGCCCCCCCCCCCCCCCTGTTAGCATCCCACTGCTGCTGCCTGTGACAGGTTCACCTGCTGTGGGCTCACCTGTGCTTCTGTAAGCAGTGGAGAGGAAAGCTCTGTATGCCTGAGTGAGTCGCAGGAACAACATGGACCGTGGGGCCCCCGCATCATGCTTTGTGACACTCCTTTAGCATCGCCAGGGTCCCACTGGGAGGCCGCTCTTGAAAACCATAAAACACCTCAAGCCTGCACACTGCATAACTCTAGAAAACACACAACGCTATTTCCCATCCCACAGAGCGATGTGACAGTCTGGCTCTTTGCGATGCTTTTCATTTGCTGGGATCAGAGAGAACGAGCAGCCGTTCATCTGAAGCCATTCTCATGCAAAGGGATGAAGCAATCACAGGCGTCATGGATGAATGGAGAGGGAATCTGACATGAAATTGACATTTAACAGGCGAGGCGAGGCCGTCGTGTGAGGAGACGGTTTCCAGGCATTCTCATGTAAAAAAGTCCTTATATTATTTATTTTGGGTTATCTGGTGGTTTAATCCAGTTTATCAAATCGGACTGTCTGTGGAGGGGCACATCTGCCTCAGCGAAAAGGAGTCAAGTGTATGTCTGGATGGAGCTGTTGATGGACGGGATGTGTGTGTGTCCTTGATGCACCGCGGCCTCCTGGGGGTGCTCAGTGTCACTGAAGGCTTTAACTTCTCCCTGCCTACATCTGCATCTTCATGCTCTGCAGGCCCCACTCAGCCATCACTCTCCCTTTGCTCAATATATATGGATCACCGGGAACAAGATCACGACCGCAGCTCTTGCCTAATCGCCTCGGCTCCGGCACTCACAACTTTGTCTTTCATGGTTTCCCCTGCAGGGAATCTGAGACTTCTTCAAAGTTGTTACAGTTGATCAGAGGAAAGGTGGTTCACACATGAAGCCACAGTGCTATCCTGTGGCCGGGACGGGGCATTACAGGCAGGGAAGACTACAGGCAGACATGGAAGACATTACAGAGTTTTGGTTCAGAAGGGTACTTAAAAAAAAAGTACTTCAAACTACATGCAGTTAGAAATGTACGTGCAATACGACAACAGAGCACAAAGGCATGCAACAATGTCCACTTCTCTCTCCACCGAACAAAAAAACATCTGAAAAAACCAAACAACAAGTACTCAGATCTTGTACTTGAGTAAAGTAGAAGTACTCAGATCTTGTACTTGAGTAAAGTAGAAGTACTCAGATCTTGTACTTGAGTAAAGTAGAAGTACTCAGATCTTGTACTTGAGTAAAGTAGAAGTACTCAGGTCTTGTACTTGAGTAAAGTAGAAGTACTCAGGTCTTGTACTTGAGTAAAGTAGAAGTACTCAGGTCTTGTACTTGAGTAAAGTAGAAGTACTCAGGTATTGTACTTGAGTAAAGTAGAAGTACTCAGGTCTTGTACTTCAGTAAAAGTAGAAGTACTCAGATCTTGTACTTGAGTAAAGTAGAAGTACTCAGATCTTGTACTTGAGTAAAAGTAGAACTACTCAGGTCTTGTACTTGAGTAAAGTAGAAGTACACAGATCTTGTACTTCAGTAAAAGTAGAAGTACTCAGGTCTTGTACTTGAGTAAAGTAGAAGTACTCAGGTCTTGTACTTGAGTAAAGTAGAAGTACTCAGGTCTTGTACTTGAGTAAAGTAGAAGTACTCAGGTCTTGTACTTGAGTAAAGTAGAAGTACTCAGGTATTGTACTTGAGTAAAGTAGAAGTACTCAGGTCTTGTACTTCAGTAAAGTAGAAGTACTCAGATCTTGTACTTGAGTAAAGTAGAAGTACTCAGATCTTGTACTTGAGTAAAAGTAGAAGTACTCAGGTCTTGTACTTGAGTAAAGTAGAAGTACTCAGATCTTGTACTTCAGTAAAAGTAGAAGTACTCAGGTCTTGTACTTGAGTAAAGTAGAAGTACTCAGATCTTGTACTTGAGTAAAGTAGAAGTACTCAGGTCTTGTACTTGAGTAAAGTAGAAGTACTCAGGTCTTGTACTTGAGTAAAGTAGAAGTACTCAGATCTTGTACTTGAGTAAAGTAGAAGTACTCAGGTCTTGTACTTGAGTAAAGTAGAAGTACTCAGATCTTGTACTTCAGTAAAAGTAGAAGTACTCAGGTCTTGTACTTGAGTAAAGTAGAAGTACTCAGGTCTTGTACTTGAGTAAAGTAGAAGTACTCAGATCTTGTACTTGAGTAAAGTAGAAGTACTCAGGTATTGTACTTGAGTAAAGTAGAAGTACTCAGATCTTGTACTTGAGTAAAGTAGAAGTACTCAGGTCTTGTACTTGAGTAAAGTAGAAGTACTCAGATCTTGTACTTGAGTAAAGTAGAAGTACTCAGGTCTTGTACTTGAGTAAAGTAGAAGTACTCAGGTCTTGTACTTGAGTAAAGTAGAAGTACTCAGGTCTTGTACTTGAGTAAAGTAGAAGTACTCAGATCTTGTACTTGAGTAAAGTAGAAGTACTCAGATCTTGTACTTGAGTAAAGTAGAAGTACCAGAGTGTAGGAATACTCTGTCACAGTGAAAGTATTCTAAATGTTCCTCCAGTGAAAGTAGAAAGTACTCTCCTCTAAATGTACTTAAAGTAGTGACAGTAAAAGTAGTCATTGTCTGATTGGTCCATTTCAGAATAATATCTCTGATATGTTTTATAATGATTGATCATTAAAGTGTTCTCAGAGCTGGTAAAGGTGCAGCTAGTTTGAATGGCTTTGTATACTGCAGGGTAGCTGCTGGATTTACTGCAGGTGAACTACAGTCTGATTTAAGGGAGATTATATTTACCATCATTCATCCTAATCTGCCTAGCAACTAAAGGGATTAGTGGAGTAAAAGTACAATGTATCATCAAATGGAAATACTCCAGTAAATTGTAAGTACAGTTCTTGAGTAAATGTACTGATCTGACCATTAAAGTATTACAGTATCGTATCGTAATGTCCTGGGTGCATTTCTGAATGTAGATATGCACCAAAAAGACATTTAAATGGCAAGAGTGAAACAAATACTGCAGGAAACCTGATGACTGCTATCATGACACACTGCAAAAAGGCTGTGTGTGTATCTTCATGCAGCTGAGGAATTCAATCATGCTCTAGTTTAAAAGAGATCATAGATTAATGAATCCCTGGTGAAAGGTGAGTGTAGGTAAACAGAAGTGTGTGTGTTTGAGATTACAGCACAGGTGTGTTTCTCCACTCAAAAGGTGGAAAAAACCAAACCACATTTTTAGTAATAAAGTAAAAACATTGCATTTCAACCCCAGCTATGTTCCCATCTCGCTCCGCCTCTCAGTTTTGTGTTCTGAAACTAATGAGTGTCATTTGCCGAGCCGTACGGAGCCCGCTGGAAAAGCTCATTTGCAAACGTTTGTGTTAATGATTCTGAAATATTTCACCCGTTGGACTCATTTCCTTAATGCTCGTGTGGTTAATGTTCTCCGAGGGCTGCTCTCTGAAATCTGATGGAGTGTCAGCTGTGCAGCTCCTCAAGCCTGCCTTTAAGAGCGTGTCGATGAGTGAAGGGAAGCTGAGGCTGGTTGGAGATTCTCTGAGCAGTTTTTCCTCATGTGCACGAGTCTCATTGTCTCTAAACCTGGACATATTCGGGTGTTCCCCTCCCTGTAGTGTGTTTTTGCGCATGTAAATGCTCTGCAAAGGCTAAAGGAACATAGTGACATCACTGTTTAACACTCACGCTTCAATTGGCTAGCGCTCCAACACATTGTACCTGATCTCTAAGCAGGTGAACAGAGCCGGCCCGCTAACCAATCAGAGCACACTGAGCTCTGGTTTCAGACAGAGGCTGAAAAGAGGGGCTGCAGCACAGGCAGTATGAGAAACATAAAGAGACTCTACATACTGATATACACCTGAACATCAGCAGGAGAGGACTCTTTAAAGTAGAGACACTACATACTGATATACACCTGAACATCAGCAGGAGAGGACTCTTTAAAGTAGAGACTCTACATACTGATATACACCTGAACATCAGCAGGAGAGGACTCTTTAAAGTAGAGACACTACATACTGATATACACCTGAACATCAGCAGGAGAGGACTCTTTAAAGTAGAGACTCTACATACTGATATACACCTGAACATCAGCAGGAGAGGACTCTTTAAAGTAGAGACTCTACATACTGATATACACCTGAACATCAGCAGGAGAGGACTCTTTAAAGTAGAGACTCTACATACTGATATACACCTGAACATCAGCAAGAGAGGACTCTTTAAAGTAGAGACACTACATACTGATATACACCTGAACATCAGCAGGAGAGGACTCTTTAAAGTAGAGACGCTACATACTGATATACACCTGAACATCAGCAGGAGAGGACTCTTTAAAGTAGAGACTCTACATACTGATATACACCTGAACATCAGCAGGAGAGGACTCTTTAAAGTAGAGACACTACATACTGATATACACCTGAACATCAGCAGGAGAGGACTCTTTAAAGTAGAGACTCTACATACTGATATACACCTGAACATCAGCAGGAGAGGACTCTTTAAAGTAGAGACTCTACATACTGATATACACCTGAACATCAGCAGGAGAGGACTCTTTAAAGTAGAGACTCTACATACTGATATACACCTGAACATCAGCAAGAGAGGACTCTTTAAAGTAGAGACACTACATACTGATATACACCTGAACATCAGCAGGAGAGGACTCTTTAAAGTAGAGACACTACATACTGATATACACCTGAACATCAGCCGGAGAGGACTCTTTAAAGTAGAGACTCTACATACTGATATCTCTAATACTGCATCAACGATCTCTCTGTTACGTCCTTCTTGCTCAGTATTAATGAAGTAACTGTGCACCAGATATTAGATTAGCTTTGTGTAACAGCACTCACAACAGCAGAGGCTCGCGCTGCAGAGCTTAATGAGTTCCCTCAGCGTGCAGCACTCTGCGTGTTTTGCATTGTCTTGTCTAATTTCCCCGCTGATGCTGAACGGCTCAGCGAGGAGCAGTTTCTGCAGAATCACACTGAGCGATTTATCTAATAAGAAGACAGGAGGGCAAACACTACCTGCCGCTCGCTCTAATGAGTCGATGGCGTGATAAAAACACATCCCGCTCATATCTGTCCGACACAGATCTGTGGCGTGTTCAGAAGGAAGGTCAAATGTGTTTATCTTGGTGACGCTTTATCTTACTCTGACAGCTTTGCTTTATGATACCGTTAGGACGTTTAAATTAATTCCACAAAACAAATGTTTGAAAAAAGTAGAAATATATTCCTGGCAGGTTTTTCTGTTTGTAGTGGCATAAAGGTCAACACCTTCCAGAAATAATTAACATGTGATTGATTTTTTAATGCAGTAATATCACCGGGAAATGAAAGAAGTCACGTTACAAAAAGAGAACTCACTAAATGGAGAACGGGTCGGTCTTTTATGGAGGCAGACAGGGCCTAAACATTTCCATCAGGACAAACACGCTGCAGCTTCAGAAAGGATGCAGATATAGAAACGCAAATGTTTCAAAACTCATGAAGAAACATTCAGCAGCTTCAGGAAACATGAGCAGCGTTTACTAAAACCAAACACAACGGAGACCAGGGGACACTAAAGAGAGACGCACACAGCTGGAGACCAGGGGACACTAAAGAGAGACGCACATAGCTGGAGACCAGGGGACACTAAAGAGAGACGCACACAGCTGGAGACCAGGGGACACTAAAGAGAGACACACACAGCTGGAGACCAGGGGACACTAAAGAGAGACGCACACAGCTGGAGACCAGGGGACACTAAAGAGGGACGCACGCAGCTGGAGACCAGGGGACACTAAAGAGAGACACACACAGCTGGAGACCAGGGGACACTAAAGAAAGACGCACACAGCTGGAGACCAGGGGACACTAAAGAGAGACACACACAGCACACACGCAAAAAAAGTTGACAAAAAAATAGTTGTCCAGCTTTATGATCCTAAACGTCACCCAGCGCTCCGGTCCCAGCTGTGTGCGTCTCTCTTTAGTAGTCCCCTGGTCTCCGTTGGGTGCGTCTCTGTTTAGTGTCCCCTCGTCTCTGTTGTGTGCGTCCCTCTTTAGTGTCCCCTGGTCTCCAGCTGTGTGCGTCTCTCTTTAGTGTCCCCTGGTCTCCAGCTGTGTGTGTCTCTCTTTAGTGTCCCCTGGTCTCCAGCTGTGTGCGTCACTCTTTAGTGTCCCCTGGTCTCCAGCTGTGTGCGTCTCTCTTTAGTGTCCCCTGGTCTCCAGCTGTGTGCGTCTCTCTTTAGTGTCCCCTGGTCTCCAGCTGTGTGCGTCTCTCTTTAGGGTCCCCTGGTCTCCAGCTGTGTGCGTCTCTCTTTAGTGTCCCCTGGTCTCCAGCTGTGTGCGTCTCTCTTTAGTGTCCCCTGGTCTCCAGCTGTGTGCGTCTCTCTTTAGTGTCCCCTGGTCTCCAGCTGTGTGTGTCTCTCTTTAGGGTCCCCTGGTCTCCAGCTGTGTGCGTCTCTCTTTAGTGTCCCCTGGTCTCCGTAGTGTTTGGAGCTTCTTGCAGCGTTTGCTTTCTGCAAGAGGTTTCTTCCTTTGCTTGTGTTTTTCGCACATTTGTGTTTTTATATCTGCATCCTAATTTTCACTATAAATAATTAAGCATCCTCCAGTCAAACTCAATCATATTTGCCTTAATTAATCACCAGAGAACGGGCCACTGTTGGTGCATTTAATTGCTGCTGAAGTGCTGGAATGAGACAATGTGGGGCATTAATTAACGGCGGGTATCGGCGGTCAGATCTGCCCTCAGTAAACAAACGCTGTCCGAAAACAATATGCTGACACGGCACAATGAAGATTTATGATCCACTGCTGCACACTGCATCGCTAATTAAGCAAAATAGATCCTCCAAACATTAAGAAAACGCATATGCAAAGCACCGTCTGCCATCGCTTGATCAACGTCAGGAAGCTGTTATTTTAAATGCTCTGCAGAAACAGTCTTTTAATACCATTTTATGAAAACGCTCCACATTCAAATATTCTGAAAAGGTCAAATATTTTTCTCTCGTAATAAAAAGCAGCGAGTGCTAAATGACAACCCCCCCTCCTCCTCCCCCCTCCGCCCCGACACCGTGCAATTAGCCTCCATAGTGTGAAACCACCGGGCGTGTAAACAAATTTAATGCGTAAATCTCTCCGTCTTTAATATCGTTAAAGGGACCTTGTTAATTAAAGCATCATGGTCAATGCATGTGCAGGGGGGTGTAAAATTAATTTTATGAGAACTTGCAATTACCCGGGATTGAGAGGCTGGTCGTCTCGTCTGAGGCTGGAAGCAGTTCAGCGTAATCTCAGTTTGACCTCCAGGAAGAATGGAGGAGGAGGATGGCGTGTGGGGGGGGGGGTCTAACTACAGCTACACTGATAATAATAATAAGGGGCAATTATTCTGCACAACAAAGAAGGTCAAATTAAATTAGTAACATAAATGAAAACGGATAGAAAGGTGCAGCTTTGAATGTAATGAGGGCAGATAACAGGTGGTGGCACCACAGAAGAAGAAGACTGTGATGTCATTGGTTTCTGGGCGACAGTTTAGTGATTCATATGTTTCTGTTAGCTCATAATCTGAATTCTCATAAGGGGAATTTCTTTGAACTCCTGTTAACTTCCGGAACATAGTGACATCACTACATAACACTCGCGCTCCTATTGGCTAGTGCTCATTGAACGTGAGAAGGCTAAGGGGCGGGACATCTAGGTGGTTGACCAATCACAACAGAGACTAGCAAGGTAGTGTCAAAAAGTACTTCAAGTAAAAGTATTCATGATACATCATTATTATTGTTATTATTATTGTTATTGTTCTGGACCCTATTCTTTTTTAAGCTGTGGCTTTTATTTTATCGAGTCGCATTTATTTGTTAGTACTTCCGGTCAAACCGGAAGTGGCTATTCAGGAAGTGATTCCAATGCCTACTTAGCTACCTTAACACTAAAAATCATATCTTCCACCATCCTCGTCTTGCTAGCTGTATAATCGCAATGTTTGTAAGTACTGCAGCTTGTTAGGTCCTTAGCTACGCATCAACAGCATTGTTTTGGTTATTGGATGGTCGATTTGTACCACTTTATATGGCACTAGCTATGTTTTCCCTATCTGTTTATTGTCTGTGGAGTGATACAGCAAAGCTCCAACCTTTGTGCACTTAGTTATTGCAATATGTTATATTGTGTATTTGTATTTTTAGTGCATCCAGTTTCGTAACTGATATATATATTTACATTTGTGTTTCAGTTTCACTCTTTGAATTTGAGTAAACATTCATAATCGGCACCCTGCTTCATGGAGTTATTCATTAACAATTAGTTTAGCTGAACTGGATAGTGGGATTGCTGCTCAGATCCACCCAGACCAGTACAGTGAAAAAACAGCATAACATCAAGCTGTAAGAAAGGAACGGCTGGAAAAAAGACCGAAGGACTGTCATACAGGCCCCGAGCAAGCCTCCACGACACCCTCCCCTGACGTCTTAACCTCAGTGAACACACACATCTCGCCTCATCATGGCAGAAGGGGGCTATGCATACACCACAGTGCCTGAAGAACGTTTCCAAGAAGAGGACCACAAGTCAATACGGTCTCGTTCCTCAAAAGCATCACGCAGTTCTTCATCAACCCAGACCGCCATCAAAGCCCGAGCCAAGGCAGAAGCAGGACGCTCCAAGTTTGCCTACGCTCAGAGGGAAATAGAACTCAAAGTAGAGAAGGCCCGCCTCGAACTAGAGAAGGTCCGCCTGGACGCCACCCTAGAGGCTCTACAAACAGAAAAGGAAATGGATGCTGCACTGGTAGAAGCAGAAATACTGGAGTCAGGTTTGATAGACTCAGACCATCAGTCACACCGCAGTAGAGGTTCTAACTCTCTCTCACCCCAGACACGACTCCAGCGTACAGAACACTATGTACAGGACCAACTCAGCCTGAAGTCTAACTCACACAATCCACATGCCTCATCTTATCAGGGGTTACCACTAGTTACGAGCGACATAAAGCAGCCTATTACACCCATGCTTTACTCACCCCTGCCTATGAAAACAGAGGCGCTCTGGCAGAACGATCGAGGGATGGATGGAAGAGGTCGACAGCGACCCCTTGACGATCGCCATGGCAACCAGGGCAGAACGGTCAACCAAAGCAACCCTGACACCTCCATCACCAACGACCTTGCCAGGTATCTCGCACGGAGCCAGTTGGTGACCTCAGGGCTAACCAATTTCGATGACAAACCAGAGAATTTCTGGGGATGGAAGTCCACCTTTTACGGCGCCACCACAGGTCTGGGCCTGTCTGCAGGAGAAGAGCTTGATCTCCTCATCAAATGGCTTGGCAAGGAGTCCTCAGAACAGGCAAGAAGGCTCAAAGCAGTCAACATCAGGCACCCCCAGGTCGGATTGATGATGGCTTGGCAGAGGCTGGAAGAGTACTATGGCTCACCAGAGGCAATTGAAAGGGCTCTGTTTGATAAACTGGAAGACTTTCCGAAGGTGACGTACAAAGACCCTCACAAGCTCCGCGACCTGGGCGATCTGCTCCTAGAACTCGAAGCTGCGAAGATGGACGGCTACTTACCTGGCCTGTCTTACCTAGACACCTCCAGAGGAGTGGCTCCCATCGTCGACAAGCTTCCATTCAATCTCCAGGATAAATGGGCTTCATTTGGGTCCAAATACAAGGAAAAGAACAATGTGGCTTTCCCCCCCTTTACTGTGTTTGCTGACTTCATCCGCAGGGAAGCCAGAGTTAAAACAGATCCCAGCTTCAACCTCCCACCTTCCCGCACAGCAACCGAAAAGAAAGAGAGGTTAGACAGACATACGAAGACAGCCATATCAGTACACAAGACGCAAGTGTCCCCCACAGAGAAACCTGTAAACATCGACCCTGGGAACCACTGCCCCATCCATGACAAAGCCCACCCACTGAGGAAATGTAGAGGCTTCAGGGAGAAGACCCTAGAAGAGCGCAAGCAGTTCCTAAAAGACAATCACATATGTTTCCAGTGCTGCTCCTCCACAGCCCACCTAGCTAGGGACTGCGTCACAGAGGTAGACTGCAAGGAATGCGGCAGCAACCGCCACACCTCAGCACTCCACCCAGGACTAGCTCCCTGGAAGTCCAAGTCGTCTCCCCCCGCTTCAGAGAACGGGGAGGAGGGAGAACAAGCGGACAACCAGGAAGTCACCACCAAGTGCACGGAAGTATGCGGAGATGGAATGAGTCTCAGGGCATGTTCCAAGATCTGCCTCGTCAATGTCTTCCCCGAAGGACGAAGGGAGGAGTCTAGAAGGATGTACGCTATCTTGGACGAGCAAAGCAACCGTTCCTTGGCGACGTCGGAGTTCTTCAGCATCTTCAACGTGGCGTGTAGTCCATCGCCATACACACTCAGGACATGTTCAGGACTCAAGGAGACAGCTGGGAGAAAGGCCCGTGGTTATGTTGTGGAGTCAGCCAACGAGAAGGTCAGTTTCCCTCTCCCCACACTCCTCGAATGCAACCAAATCCCAAACAACCGTTCGGAGATCCCAACCCCCAATGCTGCTCGACACCACGGACACCTGAGACGGATCGCAGATGAGATCCCACCTCTGGTTCCAGATGCACACATACTCCTGTTGCTCGGTAGAGACATTCTGAGAGTACACAAAGTAAGAAGCCAAATAAACGGTCCACATGACGCCCCATTCGCCCAAAAGCTGGACCTTGGATGGGTCGTTGTCGGCGACGTGTGCCTCAGGGGAGCGCACAAGCCGCCCCATGTCGGAACATTCAAAACCTCCATTCTGGAAAGTGGACGGCCCAGTTTCCTCAGCCGATGCAACAGCAAAATCCAGGTGAAAGAGACGTTCGCCCACAACTACCCAGCGTTGGACACCACAGACAGCACACAGACACTCGATGGAGAAAACCTGGGTCAGTCAGTCTTCCTTCACACAGCCAATGACAACAAGCGCGCTCCTTCAATGGATGACCTGAGGTTCCTGCAGATCATGGACGACGAGTATCGACAAGACAAGTCCAAAAGTTGGGTTGCACCTCTTCCTTTCCAGTCCCCACGAAAACGACTGCCCAACAACAGGGAGTACGCCAAAAGCCGTCTCAACTCTCTCCGCCGCACTCTAAGCAAGCAGCCACAGATGAAAGCCCACTACCTAGAGTTTGTCGGGAAGATGCTTACCAACAAGCATGCAGAGATCGCTCCACCTTTACAGGAAGGCCAAGAGTGTTGGTATCTCCCATCATTTGGAGTATATCACCCAAAGAAGCCAGGACAGATCCGTGTGGTGTTTGACTCCAGCGCACCTTACAAAGGAGTCTCTCTCAACGACGTACTCCTCACAGGCCCTGATCTCAACAATACCCTCTTAGGGGTGCTCATGAGATTCCGGAAGGAACCCGTTGCCATCACTGCCGACATTCAGCACATGTTTCACTGCTTCATAGTGCGTGAAGACCACAGGGACTTCCTCCGCTTCCTGTGGTTCCACAACAACGAACCGGACAGTGACATTGTGGATTACAGAATGTGCGTCCATGTCTTCGGCAACAGCCCATCCCCCGCCGTCGCCATTTACGGCCTGAGGAGAGCAGCCAAGGAAGAAGAAAAGAACTTCGGCAGCGACGCAAGAAGGTTCATCGAACGAGAGTTCTACGTAGACGACGCACTAAAGTCCTTCCCTACCGAAGCAGAGGCCATCAGTGTCCTCAGACGTGCTCGAATGATGCTTGCAGAGTCCAACCTCAGGCTGCATAAAATAGCCTCCAATAGACCTGCTGTGCTAGAAGCATTCCCTCCAGAAGATCGTGCCAAGGATATCAAGGATCTCAACCTCCTCACCGATGACCTCCCTCTACAACGCAGCCTCGGAGTGTCCTGGAACATTGCTTCGGACACTTTCACATTCCAGGCCATGGACGACAACAAACCATTCACCCGTAGAGGAGTGTTGTCTACGGTAAACAGCCTGTATGACCCCCTCGGCTTCTTAGCCCCTGTCACAATACAAGGCAGGCTGCTCCTCAGAGACCTCACCAAGCAAGCCGAGGACTGGGACTCACCCCTCCCCGGAAACAGGGAAGCTGAGTGGACCAGGTGGAGAGACTCATTAAAAGACCTACAGGTGCTCCAGATACCCCGCACCTACACATCTTTCTCTCCCTCTAGTACTCTCCTCAAGGAGCTTTGTGTCTTCGCGGACGCCTCTACTACGGCCATCGCAGCAGTTGCTTATCTGAGAGCCACCACTAAAGAGGGACAGACTGAGGTCGGTTTCGTCTTTGGAAAAGCCAAGCTGGCGCCTCAACCAGACCTCTCTATCCCTAGACTGGAATTGTGCGCAGCAGTGCTTGCAGTCGAGATTGCAGAGTTGATCGTGGAAGAGATGGACCTGGAGGTCGACCGTATCACATACTACTCAGACAGCAAGGTAGTCCTTGGGTACATTCACAATCAAGAAAGGCGGTTCTTCGTCTACGTGAACAACAGAGTTCAACGGATACGACAGACCACATCCCCAGACCAATGGAGGCATGTGCCTACCGACCACAACCCAGCTGACCACGGGTCTAGGTCTATCCCAGCGGCCTTATTAAGCAGCACAACATGGCTCTCCGGACCAGCCTTTCTTCGGAATCCATCTCCCCATCCTCTCCAACCCCGAGAGGCATTCAACCTCGTTAACCCCGCTTCCGACTCTGACCTACGCCCCGAGATTGCTGTGAACCTCACCGTAGTCTCTCAACACCTAACAGACCCCACACGCTTTGAGCGTTTCTCAAAGTGGACCTCTCTTACCACCACAGTTGCACGCTTGATCCATATTGCCCATTCCTTCACCCTGCCTGCACAGAAGGGCAGCTGCAGAGGATGGCACATCTGTCCAAGGGGCCCCTCAGAGGAGGAGATGGACAGAGCCAGGATCTTCGTGATGAAGAGTGTCCAGCATGAGCTTTATGCAGAAGAGCTAAAGAGCATAGCCTCCGAACAAAGTCTCCCCCCTCGTAGCAGTCTGTTGAAGCTACACCCTATCATCGACAGCAATGGGCTTCTCAGAGTCGGAGGCCGCATAACTCAGTCTAAGCTAGCAACAGAAGAAACAAATCCCATCATCATCCCGGGCCGCCATCACCTCGCAAACCTGCTTGTGCGTCATCACCATGAGGCTGTGAAGCATCAAGGGAGACACTTTACAGAGGGTGCTGTCAGAGCAGCCGGACTCTGGGTGGTTGGAGCTAAAAGATGCATCAGCAGCATTCTCTTCAAGTGCGTCACCTGCAAGAAGCTTCGTGGGAAGACAGAACACCAGCAAATGGCAGATCTGCCGGCCGAGCGTCTACAAGTAGCCCCTCCATTCACCTATGTCGGTGTGGATGTCTTCGGACCATGGGAGGTTACTTCACGTCGAACCAGAGGAGGACACGCCAACAGCAAAAGATGGGCTGTCATGTTCTCATGTATGTGCACAAGGGCCGTGCACATCGAAGTAATAGAAGCTATGAGTGCCAGCAGTTGCATTAATGCCCTGAGAAGATTCTTCGCCATCAGAGGCCCAGCAAAGCAAATACGCTCAGACCGAGGCACCAACTTCATCGGTGCCTGCCGAGAACTCGAGATGGATAAACCAAGCTCCAGCTCAGAGACCATGGAGAAATATCTTCAGGAGCACAACTGCTCCTGGGTATTCAACCCACCCCACTCATCTCACATGGGGGGCGCATGGGAGCGCATGATTGGCATCGCCCGTCGCATCCTCGACTGCATGCTTCTTCAATGTGGGTCATCGCGTCTCACACACGAAGTCCTGACTACCCTTATGGCTGAGATAACTGCGGTGATGAATGCAAGACCCCTCGTCCCAGTGTCTTCAGACCCGGAGTCTCCTCTCATCCTTACTCCAGCTATGCTCTTGACCCAGAAGACCTGCACTGCCCCTCCTCCCCCAGGTCACTTTGGGGAAGGAGACCTCTTCAAGGAAGAATGGAAACAGGTTCAGAGTCTAGCGGACACCTTTTGGAACAGGTGGCGACGAGAGTATCTCCACACGCTTCAAAGCCGTCGCAAGTGGCAGGAAAAGAAGCCCAACCTCCAAGTAGGAGACATCGTCCTGATGAAGGACAATCAAGCCAAGAGAAACCAGTGGCCTATGGCTATTGTCATGGAGACTCTTCCAAGCCAGGACGGGGTCGTGAGGAAAGTGGACATCAGAGTCGTCAAGGAAGGCACCCAGAGAGTCTTCTCCCGTCCCGTGACCGAAGTGGTCCTCCTCCTTTCTCCACAAGACTAGTACTTTTGGTTTTATCTGGGCTCGTTAGAGACCCCAGGGGGGGGAGTGTTCTGGACCCTATTCTTTTTTAAGCTGTGGCTTTTATTTTATCGAGTCGCATTTATTTGTTAGTACTTCCGGTCAAACCGGAAGTGGCTATTCAGGAAGTGATTCCAATGCCTACTTAGCTACCTTAACACTAAAAATCATATCTTCCACCATCCTCGTCTTGCTAGCTGTATAATCGCAATGTTTGTAAGTACTGCAGCTTGTTAGGTCCTTAGCTACGCATCAACAGCATTGTTTTGGTTATTGGATGGTCGATTTGTACCACTTTATATGGCACTAGCTATGTTTTCCCTATCTGTTTATTGTCTGTGGAGTGATACAGCAAAGCTCCAACCTTTGTGCACTTAGTTATTGCAATATGTTATATTGTGTATTTGTATTTTTAGTGCATCCAGTTTCGTAACTGATATATATATTTACATTTGTGTTTCAGTTTCACTCTTTGAATTTGAGTAAACATTCATAATCGGCACCCTGCTTCATGGAGTTATTCATTAACAATTAGTTTAGCTGAACTGGATAGTGGGATTGCTGCTCAGATCCACCCAGACCAGTACAGTTATTATTGTTATTGTTATTATTATTCTTGTTATTATTATTGTTATTGTTATTATTGTTGTTGTTATTATTATTCATGCATTATCGTGCAAACATCACTGATGTATCTGGGTCACAGTTCTTACTGCTCTGTATCCGGGGAGAGGAGGAAGTGCTAAACATCTCCTGAAGCATGAACATGAAGCTGAAGACTACAACTCCCATGATGCCACGCTGCACAACCGCAATAAAAGCTTTACAGCTGTAGTTTCGCCCCCCCTCCCTCTCCCATGGTGGCTGAAAACTACACATTGTGCTTCTGTCAGAGTTTTCAAAGTGCTGACTCCGTGTTTCCAGTTTGTATTCTGGGGGTTGTCCTCCGCGCGGATGCAGCTGGCTCGCAGCTGGCTCTCTGTTAATTGCAGCAGGTTGGGTTTGACTGCAGTCAGCAGCTTCTCTACACGGATGTTGTGAGGAGTGGGCTCCCCTCATTATCTGCCCTCTTGTGTTCGGGGTTTGTTGTGCTGGTGTGTAGCCCCCCCTCTCAGTGGAGTCCGGTACTGATCACTGTGCTACAGTGGAGGTTTACCAGCTGATCAAAATAACCGGTGATTTAAGGACTTCAGATCATTTATGGACTTTTATCTCAGATTTCTTTATTATCAACACTTTTTTTCTCAAGTTTTGACCTTTAATCAGAATTCAGTTTTCTGACTTTTTGTCATATTTCTACTTATTTCTCACAATTAGATCTATTTTCAGATTTTGACTTTCTCAGGTCATACATTTGTTTGCTGGGGATTAACATGTCCTCTTCTGTTACTGTGAACCATTTCTCAAAGAAAAACACACCATCCTTTCCTGCTCTGAGGTAACATTGCACGACTGCCACACACACACACACACACACTTATTGTGCCACTTCTCACAACAGAAACCAGAATCCGACGGATCAGTTGAACGGATTCAGTTCTCGTCTGCCTACAGCAGGGAAATTGAACCGGGTTCAGGAGTCAGTAGAGGTAAGACCTTGCTGATCCAGGTGGATTCGAGCCTGGCGGTAAACTTGCATATAACGTCTGATGGTTCAATTAGTAGGTCTGATTAATAACAAGAAATCCAATTAGGCTCACTGACGCCACAGTTTACTGTTTTAATTAGAGGATTGATATTCTATACAGAGTATTTCGGCAACAATACACTTTGTCTTCATCACAGTGACATTAAAGACATCTGTTGGCGAGTGTCTTCCGCTCCTCTTCAGTGCTCAAACATCTCCTGTAAAGGTAAATACTATTAGATATAGAGGAAAGCTTTCATGGTGAATTCTTTCAGCTTGTATTTTAGTGCCTACCTGCTCCAGATCCTTCTCCTCATTAAAGTTGGAGGAGAGTTCCTGTTTGGTTTTCTCTGCCTGCAGCAAACACAGAGCATCTTCATATTTAAAGTCAGACAGAAGACGATGCATTTCCTGTACTTCCTTCAGGCACACAGCTCTAATATGCAGCGTGACCTTGGAGTCATTCTGTTTGCTGTGGCTCTTAATGTGTCACAAAGTCCTGTGTGATGTCTCTGTTAACCCTTCGTTGAATCAGAGAATGAACGCTGTGCTAAAACAGGAATTTGGTGCTTCTGAGTCTCTGTTTCACTGACATTAGAACATGTTTTTACCTCCGGGGAGACCCTCCTCTCTGCCGCGCTCTGCTGAGCAAACACAACGGCGTCGTGGACGGAGAGGAAGAGATTACTGTGGGAGATATTCCCGTCATCGAACGCCCCTGCGTTCTCCAGCTCCTCGTACACCTGAGCTGCAAGACAACAGATTCAAACAAAGGATTTCATCTCAGGTGGTATTTAAAAAAACTGAGTATCACCACCGAGTATCTCTCTAGGAAGCCAGCACGTTGTATGATAAGAGTTCATTTAATCTCAGTGTCCTTCAGACATTAACACTTGACTGATTAAAGCTCGGTTTCCTTGCAAACAACTGTGAAATGCTCCTGAGTAAATGTAGGATTTACCTTGGACGTTAGCCAGGTACAGCTTAATGCCCAGCGTCGAGTAGCTGGAGTTCATCTGTGAGGGGAACAAAGAATATCCAGGGTTTCCGTACACTAACACCCAAATATTATATCATAAAAAAGTGCAATACAGGTTGAATATGGATAATAATAATGAACGAAACCTAACATTTAACTCATTATAGCATAGATAATAATAATAATTACAAAATAGCAATCCATTTCTAACCTTTATGAGGGTTTTGATGCCCGTCAGGTCCATGAAGCACACTCCTGCCAGGTCCAGGATCAGGGTGTGGAAGGGGGTGGGCTGCAGCTCCAGGGTGGGGCGGGGTGGCTCTGGCTCCCCGACGCTACCGACTCCAGAGTGGAAGTTCACGTAGCTAGTGGGGGGCTCGCTCGCATCAAAGTCATTCTGCAGCTCCATCTGAGAGATGGTCTGCGTTCAGAGGAGAGAGGTCAGAGGAGAGAGGTCAGAGAGAGGGAGGTAAGAGGAGAGAGGTCAGAGGAGAGAGGAAGGTCAGAGGAGAGAGGTCAGAGGAGAGAAGTCAGAGAGAGGGAGGTAAAAGGAGAAAGGTCAGAGGAGAGAGGAAGGTCAGAGGAGAGAGGAAGGTCAGAGGAGAGAGGTCAGAGAGAGGAGGTCAGAGGAGAGAGGTCAGAGAGAGGGAGGGAGTCAGAGGAGAGGAGGTCAAGAGAGGAGAGGTCAGAAGGAGAGGAGGTCAGAGGAGAGAGGTCAGAGGAGAGAGTCAAGGAGAGAGGGAGGTCAGAGGAGAGAGGTCAGAGGAGAGAGGTCAGAGAGAGGAGGTCAGAGGAGAGAGGGTCAGAGAGAGAGGTCAGAGAGAGAGGTCAGAGGAGAGTGGGAGGTCAGAGGAGAGCGGTCAGAGGAGAGGGAGGTCAGAGGAGAGAGTCAGAGATGAGGTCAGAGAGAGGGAGTCAGAGGAGAGAGGTCAGAGAGAGGGGAGGTCAGAGGAGAGAGGTCAGAGAGAGAGAGGGGTCAAGAGAGAGGGAGGTCAGGAGGAGGAGGTCAGGAGAGGAGGTCAGAGGAAGGGAGGTCAGAGAGAGAGGTCAGAGAGAGGAGGGTCAGAGGAGAGAGGTCAGAGGGGAAGGGTCAAGGAGAGAGGGAGTCAGAGGAGAGAGGTCAGAGAGAGAGGTCAGAGAGAGGGAGGTCAGAGAGAGAGAGGTCAGAGAGAGGGAGGTCAGAGGAGAGAGGTCAGAGGAGAGAGGGAGGTCAGAGAGAGGTCAGAAAGAGGGAGGTCAGAGGAGGGAGGTCAGAGGAGAGAGGTCAGAGAGAGGGAGGTCAGAGGAGAGAGGTCAGAGAGAGGGAGGTCAGAGGAGAGAGGTCAGAAAGAGGGAGGTCAGAGGAGGGAGGTCAGAGGAGAGAGGTCAGAGGAGAGAGGGAGGTCAGAGGAGAGAGGTCAGAGAGAGGGAGGTCAGAGGAGAGAGGGAGGTCAGAGGAGAGAGGGAGGTTCAAAATGTAATTGTAGGTTTTATCCACTCTTTGTTTATTTGATTTTATTTTATTTT
Source organism: Eleginops maclovinus (assembly GCF_036324505.1). Lineage (NCBI taxonomy): Eukaryota > Metazoa > Chordata > Actinopteri > Perciformes > Eleginopidae > Eleginops > Eleginops maclovinus. Next base: position 26,626,554 of record NC_086349.1, on the reverse strand, counting down.
ATTTGTAAATTATTATTTAAATTGTGTTTATATTTAAATGATATCTCATTTTTTCATTCATTATTTTTATATTATTATTTATTGTGTTGTATTTATTTATGTTTTAATTTGATTTATTTCTTTCATTATTTTGTATTCATTCATATTTATCTCAGAATTCAGATTTCAGATTTTTTGTGACATATTTGGACTATTTCCAAGAATCCTGATTTAACTTTATTTCTCAGAATTCGATTTTTTGATCAGATTTTGAATTTCTTCGTCTGAGGAAGAAATCTGAATCAGTTTTTGGGGGATTCTGACTTTCTCAGGAGTTTCTCTCAGAATTATAAATATTATAAATATATCTTTTTTAATTAGCAATATTATTGGCATTTGTTTATTTGATTTTCATTTTGAATTGTGTTTTCTAGATTTTGTTTAATTACCCTAACCCTTCTTTTTTGATTCCTTATTTTAATATTATATTTATATTCTTTTATTGATGCATGTTATCATTTGATATATTTCTTTCATTTTCTTGTATTTATTAATTGTGTCTGAATTATTATTGTATTTATTTCTTTGCCTTTTTTACCTTCTTCATAATAATCATGTGCAGATAATGCATGAATGTTTTAACCTCTGGACTATGTGTTCAGTTTGTCTGCTGTCTATGAAAAGTGCATTACAAATAAAAACACTTAGTATTATTTGACTTATTATATAACCTTGACCCCACCTGAGACTTCATGGTAACCAGGGAGCTGGGCTTCCTCTTCCTCGCCTCCTTCCTCTCCTCATTCACTTTCCCTTTCTCCTCTTTCTCCAGGAACTTCCTCCTGGCCAGGATCAGTTTTCCAGGATCCAGTCCTGTCTTGAAAGACAAAATAAACATCAACAAAACACCACATAATTCTGACGGACTGAAAGGTGGAGGTCAGGTTTTTTCGCCGTACCTTTTTGACGACTCTCTGACGGAACATTTCAGCGTTTGCAAAGTAGAGCGGGGAGCAATAATTCAATATTTTCACGCCTGTTACTGAAATGACCTGTGGGGTTAATGCAAACATATTAGAAGCATTTCCTCAAACATGATATGCAGCAACATCACATATTCATACCTTGCTGTACACCTTAGGGTTTTTGTAGATGTCTGTATCCATAATCTGGGCCACTGCAGAACCATTACGACTGGGAGGAACAGTGTAGAATAAGGAAAGCATTAATACACACTTCTGCATTTCATTTTAAAAATATGGTGATCAGGTGCAAATGTGCTGAAACGGAGAGATGCACTGCTGCTTCAGAAACGACGCAGATATAGAAACACAAATGTGACAAAACACCTGCAGATGGAGAAACATCTTCAGGATAGAGTTTACTCACAACTGTGTCTTGAAAATGACCACCAGGATGGAGAAGCCCACCCCGACAGCCACTCCGTACGGCAGGCTGAGGAAGAAGGTGGCCAGGAACGACACGACCCACACACACTGCAGGACAAAGAATAGTAAACTTAGCAGAAAACTTGGGAAAGCTGATTGTGCTGCAAGGTTACCTCTGAGGCGCTCACTCACACAGTCCAGTTTGCTCTTCTTCCACAGGTAGTACGGATCAGAGAGCTGCAGCAGCGTGTTCTTCAGGTTCACTGCAATCAAAGCCCCGAGCACCGACTGGGAAACCAAGATGACACCCGTCAGAATGCATGCATTAATCTTTATCTTTCAGTCCTTTTGCTCCTCTGTGCGCGTACCTTTGGAAGAGGCTTCAGGAAGGCTCCCAGGGCGAGCATGGTCACCATTACCACCAGCATCACACACAGACTGGCAAACTGGGAGAGGAGAGACACAGGAGCAGAGGTTAGCAGTCAGTTACAGTCAGTTCAACTACAATCATAAGAAACCCTAGTTTCGCAGTCACCAGGCTTCAACAGTCATTTTTAACGCTTGAAATATGCATTGTTCTGCACGACAAACACTAAGTTGGAATAAGGTCACAGAGTCTGTCACTAAGCACATAAACTTTACACATATTTATAGTTATTATAATTAATACCTGCGATGTCCCCCCTGCACCGTCCACAGCCAGCGTCACAGACAGAGCGCAGCAGATCACATGGATCTTAAAGAAGGAGCCCAGGAAGTTACTGCAGCCCAGAGCCAGCATCTCCTGCTCAACCACACGCACGATGTTTTAAGAAAGGGTCTAAAGACAGGTGCTGCATCCATGACGTTTGATTTCATTTCATTAGTAATGGATGTGCAGTCTTCCCACCTGGTTGGGGTCCACGTCGTATCCGTGCTTTGCAGCCAGAGTGCGTCCCATGGCGAGGTTGATGACGTACCCGACCACAGCGAGGGAGAACGCCGTGCCCAGCATCTCCTCCCACTGACCCACTGTGGGCAGGATGGGCGCCGGGAACCTGCAGAGTGAAGGAAAACAGGAGTTGTGTAAGTCATTAAATAAAAGATGCATCCAGTGATTCTTTAATGTGATGATGGATGCTTCACCCCAGAGGAATTTCTCCCACTATGTCCATGTGGTATTTCTCAGGAAGATGCAGAGGGCCCGAGATGGCCGTGGCCACCACCACCTACAGCGGGACCATGGATCAGAAATCAGAAATCAACAGAGGACGCAGATAAATCAGTAGACTAACGGATTAAATACAGAGGCAAGAGCATGCTGATAACATCGAATACACATCCCTGTTACTCAGACTTTGATCTACTTTTGTCTAGCTTCACAATACAGAAGTGCCAATTTCTGTCTTTTAGAAAAACATTTTATTGAAAATTAAAACTCTGAGAAGAAAAATGTCAAAAATCAGAATTCTGAGAAAAAATGACAAATCAAAAATAAATTCTGATAAATGATTCTAAGTCTGAGGGAAAAAGTCATAATCTGAGTAAAAACTCTAAAACAGAGAAAAATAAAGCAAAATTCTGAGAAAAAAATGAAATCTGAAAAAAAAATCTAAATCTAAGAAGAAAGTCAGGAATTTGAAATCTGAGAAAGAGTCAAATCCAAATGACTCACAATAATGATCTCCATGGGGATGGGGAAGGGCAGCTTGTGGCGGTAGCGAGCGCTCAGCTCCTTCACCGCCATCAGCACGACGCTGCTGACCAACGCAAACACCAGCGAGGCCACGTTGGTGTCAGGAAGACCCCGGAAAATATCCACCAGAGTCTGCAGGGAAGAAGTCCCATAAACGTTCTACCAGAGTGATTCGATGTTGTTTCAGCACAAGATGCTATGAGTCACTCACATAAACGACGGCCAGCGGGCCGCTGTACGGCGGCACTTTGATGCCGAAGATGTACTTGAGCACTGAGATGAGGATCTGCAGGCCTGCAGCCGTCATGAAGCCTCGGATGAAGGACTCGGACAGATAGATGGCGACAAACCCAAACTGCACGAAGCCCAGGCCGATCTGCACAGAGAAGCATTTCATCAAAGGGAATGCAATTTTATTTACCTCATTTTTTAGAATTCAGATTTCTGACTGTTTTCTCACATTTCTTTTTTTTCTAGGAATTGTTTTTAATATATTTGGACTTTTTTCATTTTTCTCAGGATTATTATTACTTTTTTTAATTCCCTTTTTTTCTCAGATTTAGACTTCTTTCAGATTTAGACTTCTTTCTGAGTTTGACTTCTTTCTGAGTTTGACTTCTTTCTGAGTTTGACTTCTTTCTGAGTTTGACTTCTTCCTGAGTTTGACTTTGTTCATTTTTTCTTCGTCATCTGAGAGAAAAAATGCCCCAAAAGCACTTCTGTGTTATGAAGACAGAAAAAACCTCCAGATTTTTTCTAACTAAGAGAGTGAAGCAGATGTTAAAATCTTCCTTTAGTAGAGCACAGGGGGCAGCAGTAGCTCAGTCTGTAGGGGCTTGGGGACTGAAGGGTCGCCGGTAAGAGTGTGTACCGGTAGCTGGAGCCTCTTCATGTGTGTGTGTTTAGTTCCTAACCATGTGTGCTGTGTGTATACAATAACAGAGTGGAAATCTGGAATCCCCCCTGGTGATTAACAAAGGCTCATCCTCTTATCTTGTCCCTTTTTTTATTTCCCATTTAAAGAACCTTCGGTGCAGTGAAGCCTAGTCTCAGTACCTGTATGATGGCAGTCAGGCAGGCCAGGGTTCCAGATATCCCCAGACGGACTTCATTCATCTGCTCCGTGTCCACCACTGTCGCGTTCAGAGTCTCATTGAAGTGACTGAAGTCTGACTCTGGAGCTAGATGCAGACACACCATGCCCACCATGATGCTGAGCACCGCAAACGTACCTGCACAGGAAGTCAAGGCGTCACGGCTGACCTGCAGCTTCATCACTGTCAGGGGTTTAAAACAAGTCTGCAGATAATACATCTCTGTGATTTACCGGGGACCATCTGGTGAGCCGTGCCCATGAAAAAGTACGGGATGAGGGGGAAGAAAGAGGAGTAGAGGCCGTTGACGGGAGGGAGGTTAGCCAGGAGGGCGAACGCCATGCCTGCAGGGAACAGAAACCTTTAGATAACCGTCATAAAAGTCAGGATATTATCAAACGATATAGAGTGGAGACACAGTGCTGAATAAAGGTGTTACTGAGAGGATTTCCTGACCCTGCGGGACCTGGATGGTGCCGGCGCTGACCCCGCTGACCACATCACAGAGCAGGCTCTCCCGCACTTTGTATCTGGGGAGCCAGCTGAGCACAGGCAGGAGTCTGAGCAGCAGAGCCTGCAGCCTGAGCACCGAGCATCTGCAGGAACACACACCTGGAGTTCACTCTGAGTCCCAGCAGCAACACGAGGCCGAGCACAGAGACTGTGATCGTGTTTCTGTACCTGAACAGCTTCTTCACCTTCTCTCCGATGGGGAACTGTCGGCCCTTCTTGTCAAACTCTCGGTCAAAGTCTGGGAGGTTAAAGGCCGGCCTGTCAATCACATAACGAGGGCGGTCCCCGTGCATGGCTGCAGCGAATCAAAATACAGGACTCTTTAAAGTAGATATGCTACATACTGATATACACCTGAACATCAGCAGGAGAGGACTCTTTAAAATAGAGACACTACATACTGATATACACCTGAACATCAGCAGGAGAGGACTCTTTAAAGTAGAGACTCTACATACTGATATACACCTGAACATCAGCAGGAGAGGACTCTTTAAAGTAGAGACTCTACATACTGATATACACCTGAACATCAGCAGGAAAGGACTCTTTAAAGTAGAGACACTACATACTGATATACACCTGAACATCAGCAGGAGAGGACTCTTTAAAGTAGAGACTCTACATACTGATATACACCTGAACATCAGCAGGAGAGGACTCTTTAAAGTAGAGACTCTACATACTGATATACACCTGAACATCAGCAGGAGAGGACTCTTTAAAGTAGAGACTCTACATACTGATATACACCTGAACATCAGCAGGAGAGGACTCTTTAAAGTAGAGACGCTACATACCGATATACACCTGAACATCAGCAGGAGAGGACTCTTTAAAGTAGAGACTCTACATACTGATATACACCTGAACATCAGCAGGAGAGGACTCTTTAAAGTAGAGACACTACATACTGATATACACCTGAACATCAGCAGGAGAGGACTCTTTAAAGTAGAGACTCTACATACTGATATACACCTGAACATCAGCAGGAGAGGACTCTTTAAAGTAGAGACGCTACATACCGATATACACCTGAACATCAGCAGGAGAGGACTCTTTAAAGTAGAGACTCTACATACTGATATACACCTGAACATCAGCAGGAGAGGACTCTTTAAAGTAGAGACTCTACATACTGATATACACCTGAACATCAGCAGGAGAGGACTCTTTAAAGTAGAGACTCTACATACTGATATACACCTGAACATCAGCAGGAGAGGACTCTTTAAAGTAGAGACGCTACATACCGATATACACCTGAACATCAGCAGGAGAGGACTCTTTAAAGTAGAGACTCTACATACTGATATACACCTGAACATCAGCAGGAGAGGACTCTTTAAAGTAGAGACACTACATACTGATATACACCTGAACATCAGCAGGAGAGGACTCTTTAAAGTAGAGACTCTACATACTGATATACACCTGAACATCAGCAGGAGAGGACTCTTTAAAGTAGAGACGCTACATACCGATATACACCTGAACATCAGCAGGAGAGGACTCTTTAAAGTAGAGACTCTACATACTGATATACACCTGAACATCAGCAGGAGAGGACTCTTTAAAGATCTCTAGGACTGAACTCCATTAAGGCACTTCAAGAGCGTTCCCTTTAATCTGACCTTGGAGGATCAACAGGAAAAGGGCACTGCTTTAATATTTGCTCAACAAGCACACAACATCTGAGTCAGAAACTATCTATGAAATATAAATATAAAAACACTTTTAATGGAAAAAGTGAAAGAACTGTTTACCCTTGAATAAAAACAATGATTCATTTGAAAGTAAAAAGTTGTTATCCTAAAATAAATCCCAAATATATGAATATTTTTGTTGGTTATTTTTGGACCACAGCCTCATTAATACCCTCTGGACAAACAAATCGAACCAGAACATAACTTAACATCCTCAATGAGGGCAAGAGTTTACGCAAAAAAGCTTCAAAATATAAAGACAGAGCAGAATAAAAAGACTCCTGTTGAGAATCCAGTAAAGATACTTTCAGCTTTAATTACTGATATTCCTGACGTGCATTTGGTCGAGTATCTTCTTTAACTGCACAAAAGCCAGATGTGTCCTCTAATGACGAGGTCACTGATACATGCAAATGATTTGACCCCCAGATGTGACAAGGTTTCATTTGAATGCACGTTGTTATCAGAAAGTAGAGCACTGTACCTTAATGTGGAAGTCTGCAGGCATTAGGCTCAGGTGTGTGAAATCAACACTTGTTTTATTACTTATCAAGATCTACCTGACACACATACACCTGCAGGGCGGAGCTTAAAAAAGAGACTCGTTTCAGCTCATGCAGCGTAGTTAATTAACAATAAATGCAGCTTTAATGGGTTTACATTTACACGAAGCAACCCGGCATCAACAGAAATACATGTACACGTTTTAAACGCAACAGCTGGAGCTAAAACACATACGAGCAGCTTTACCTTAACAATCAGAACTAAACATTACAAAAAAGAAGGAGGGGACAGGGGTGACCATGTGATTTCTTTTTGTGCAAAACAACGGCATCAATATCAGGACTAAAGTGCAATCATTCATCAGATTCATTTGCAAGAGGAATGTCATGATTTTCCAGAAGAAACACACCCCAAAAAAAAGCCAGTCTCCCCCTGGTGGACAGAGGGTGAAGTACACCACTCCCACAGCAACGCATCCGAGGAAAACATAAAGCTTTGAATACGAGTGCAACTATTCATATTGGTAATTGAAGCTTTAAAAAAATGCTTTCTTTAGTTGCGTCACTGATGAAGGTAAAAGTGTGTGTTCAAAAAGCTAATTTAGGAACATTCGACAGAGCGATCAGCTGAGAGGCTTCAGGTTTTAGTTTAGAGCATTTACTTTCATTTCAACCATTGGATTAAAAGTCTAACAGTGGGGGGATTTAATATTAATTAAGAGAATAAATCAATTAAGGTTTAGTTTAAACCAGGTAACAGGGTCTCTGCACCCTCAAACCAAAATGCAGATTTCCTCTGTAAAATGTTACAGTGATGCCAGGAAACAATCTCTCTGTGGGTCAGAAAGGGTTTACTGAGTCCAGAGATATGGAGATGGGGTCAGATGTCTGGTCAGACGGCAGAGACAGCTTACGGAGAATAAATAGGGGATGGATGTCCGGGGGGTCTGCGGGGGACGAGTGGCAGGCAGCAGGCTGACACTGAGACTGAGTTTTCTGATCCTTTCTTTTACTCTCCTTTTTTCTGGAGAGGAAGTAAAGGAACCAGAGCTCTGGATCTATTTGTTGTTTGAGGTGCGATATATGACTCAGCAGCTTTAAGACAGTATTACTTTCAGCTTCGCTCTGATGCAGGATTTTCACCTGAATGTGGGCGGGGCTTCATTTAGACCGGCGGTTCTTCTAGAAAAAAACCCTGCACTTAATATTCAGATAAATCTGCCTCCATATATTAAAGAGTGAAACAGATCCAGAGAAAACATCTGTCTCTGAAAACTCGTCGGTCCACGTTCATGCCTCAGAAGCGGCTCCAGAGGTTAATCTACATACAGGAATATAACATGTGGGTTATAAAGTAGGAGAACAGGAAACGACACAAACATATTCAGCTCGTTAAGCAAGTGCAACTACTCCGTAAAGTCAGGTGACTTCAATCCGTCCTCTTTGTTCCAGAAGCTCTTCGACCTGTTAATATAAACCTCTCTGAGTCCATGGCAGTCTTTTTTCATATAAATCCTCCGGACTAGAAGTCGCTGAGGATGCTGATGTCTGCAAACTCCTGCCGGTATCTGTAGGAGTACAGGGCGAGGAGGAAGGACCACTTCAGGGTGAGGAAGCTCCAGACGCAGGACAGGTAGAGGCTGCGGGGGTCACTGAGGGCTGGGGGGACACAAAGAAGCACTTGCTTATAATCATGAAGCTGAGTGGGACAGTTTAAGTTCATAAAGAGGCTTCAGTATGCTTTTTACAGGGGTTCCTCTCCCACACATACAGGCTAAGGGGCGGGACATCAATAAGCAGTTGACCAATCACAACAGAGCCAGCCGGCTAACCAATCAGAGCAGAGTACATTGTCAAACCCTCTGCACTGACCATATGTTTTTATAAAGTAGAGAGAGGATTACTTTGCTTCTGAGTGATGGCGAGCGTGAGGAATGTGATGAAGCCGGCGACCGCCAGCATGGAGAAGATCACCCCCACAGCGATGAAGAACTTCAGGCCTTTGAGCCACGTGCGCCAGAAGTCCTGCAGGTACATGACGTGTGTGACGAGACACCAGAACGCCAGAACACCTGTCGACACACACACACACACACACACACACACACAGTTTCAAATCTGGATACGTGTCCAAGTGCGACTTAAAACCTAGCATTTTGACAGGAATCAGAACAAAACTGGCACAATACGGTTAAATATCGCTGTGAAATAAACCGTTTTAATGTATTAATTGTCTTGTTACTTTAATACTTTAATGATTTGGATATATTAGATTAGATTAGATTCAACTTATATATATATATTGAGGCTTCTTCACCCGGGATGTGATTTTTATTCCACTAACCAGAGAAGAGTAAAACATTTTCTTTACATATTTGTACTTCACTCGAGTATTTCTACTTGAAGCTACTCTAATACGTTTCAGAGGCAGATATTGTACTTTCTACTCCACTAGATTTATAAAACACTAGTTATTTTGTACAGAAAACACACGATATGCTGACGATGCAGGACCAATCTAAATTGGCTCCACTTTGACTACACTGAAACGCTCTTAGATGTATAAATACAGGACAAAATACTGTGTACTTTCACTTTTGATTCTTGAAGTACATGATGTAACTGATAACGCCTCTGTACTTTATATTACTGAGATGTTTCATTGTGCATGAGTACTTTTACTTTGTGTACTTAAAGTATATTTTGATAGTAATACATACTTAATACTTGGTATTTAATACTTGTACTCAAGGATCTGAGTACTTCTTTCCACACTGTACCTAACTATTGACTTTAAAGCTCTAATACATCAGGTTAAGACCCCATAAACCACAGTGACTTATATTAATGTATATAATCCAAGAGTATTCAATGTGTTCTTTATATTGTGTATTACAAAGTGATGTCCTTTCTATTGAGAATGTGTATTTCCTTGCTGCTGTGACAAAATAAGTCTTAATTTGGGATGAATACAGTATCTGTGGAAACATTTAAATGGCACTAAAAGGAGAATTGAAATACACGCGAACAGACCTGACAGGCCTCCCATGGCTGCGGTCCACGGCTGTTTGTAGGCGATGTTCCAGACCAGGAAAGCCGACAGTCCAACCAGGGTCCCGAATGTAGCATAAGCTAAGCTAATGTAGATCCTGCTCACTCCCATTGTGAAACACGACTAATGCCAATAAAATGACTAAAAACAGGCGTGAAAAGTTAAAAACCACAGGCTGTTTTTAAGCATCAACAGCTTACCGCCATGTTATGTAACGTTAATATCATAACAACAACATTAGTGTCTCCTAGGTTAGCTAAACGACGCTTAGCAATGTTAGCACGATGGTTTAGTAGGAAAGATAGTTAGTTTGTGTGTAAAGTGCGACACAAACTGCGACTGTTGATATTTGAAGCTAACAGCAGCTAAAGCTAACCAACAGTGTTTATCTGACGTTCAGCCAAAGAGGACTCGCTTTGATCAAGATGATTCCCCCCACGGCGGATAGTCTTGTCTTTTTGCCGCAATATAATCAAGAGGATTACAGATATGGTTTTACTTGTTGGTACATATACTCCATTGTTATATGATACCAGATATATAAAATCGGTTGTCGTTGAGGTGTTAATATATAGCATTTGCTTGTTTTTTTAAATTTATTTAGAAGTTTTCTTCAACCATCAAATAATCCTAAAAAGAGTTGCTATAATTCACTGATGCACTGACCATCTATTTATTTTAGTTTAGACAAACATATTACAGCTAGACTTAGAAACATATTGGCCGATATTAAACGGATCAATCTGTGTAATTGCCGGCCGATAAGTAACAATAAAACAGTTCAGAAATGTTTCTAGGTTTGTGGTTATTTACAGTTTCAAAACATATATAAAAAGGCGTTACATTTCTTGGATTATAATAGTAAGTAAGTACATATACTCCATTTTTATACGATAACGGACATAAACAAGTTTGGCGTTGAGGGAAAATAGGATTTGCTCGGGTTTGTTTTTAACGATTTGACACCAAGTCAGATGTCTCTCTTGTGCAGTCAAAAACATCTTTGACTGAGGGAATCCCCGAGTTGCCAACACAGCGCCTCCAAGCGGAGCAAAGAGGAACTGCAGGAAGAGGACAGTCCCCCCCTCACAGTGAAGCCATTGGATATTTCATACATATATTAACACATCTGTTGCTTGAACTAGTACGGTGCAGATGTTTTTCAAAGTGGTTGGAAAACCATCATTTACTGTCTTTACAGTACACACTAAAACCAATTTACATACACACATTACAGACATGCTGCATTAAAAAAGAAGCACCAAGTACTCAATCATGTGCATATGAAATACTGCATAGAAAGCTTGCCTCAAAATGTGGCTGTAACAAACCATTTTCTGACAACAGAGACAAACAATTTCTCCATAGATGGCTGTGAACGTCTGTTTTGCCACAATGAGAGAACATTGGAGTTTTGCAACCTCAGTATCAGAATACCTTTAGTCGTTCCACAGAGGGGACATTTTCGTTATTACAGCAGAAAGAGCCAAAGACAGCTTAATATTACACCCAACACACCTTTAAATGTAATACCTATTTGAACTATATAACCAATCAGAGCAGACTGGGCTCTGGTTTCAGACAGAGGGTGAAAAGAGGAGCTGCAGCACAGGCAGTATGAGAAACATAAAGAGCTTTCTGAACATTACAGCATGGAGACATGTCCCAGGAGAGACTCTACATACTGATAGGAACCTGAACATCAGGAGAATATGTCCTCTTGTAGGAAATGTAATAACCGTATGCAGCATGAAGCGCCTACAACTGTCTGCACGTAGATATGCAACGCTGTAAATTAATATATAGCCTCGAATTAATGACGCATTCAGGAGCGAAAAGTACATTTCTGTGGTCTATTTGTATAAAACATGTGATGACCTTATTATTATTATTATTATCATGTCTTAGATGTTCATTGTGTTTCTCATGCACAACATGTTGTCTACAAAGGAGCCAAAGCTGTCAGGGAAATGGAGAGCAGTTTCATCTCAATAGAAGCGCAGTTGTGTAAAGAAGCATACATTGGAAATAATGGATCTTCATGAGGAGAGTAAATGTACTGTTTGAGATATATCACAGTTTCCTGAACACACTGCTGTTCCTGTAGCACAACAATTCCCCAATTTGGGATCAATAGAGTATCTATGTATCTAGTTTGAAAGGAAATCGAGCAAACACACATTATGTTTAGACTTTAAATGAGTGTGTCTGTTTTTTTGCAGCAGCGGTGTGAAAAGGATGTCACAGAGGAAACCCACAGCAGCAAAATGAAAGCAAATTAAATCACTGTGCAACACACACACACACACACACACACTGCCCCGGGCCCTGTCTTCACGGCCAATCAGAGAGATACAGGAAGTTGAACCAAGCAGCACTCCCTATAACTCACATCAACAGAATCAAAAGAGCCAAACACTCAGAAAGCGTGGACTCACACGGACTGAAAAACACAACCAGAGGTGAGTTTATTTTGATGCAAAAAACTGACAAATTGTTTGACTTATAATATTTTTTCTAATTAATTTAGTTTCTTAAAACTTCCAGACAAATAGGATAACGTTTGAGTCCCTTTGACAAAACTTTGTGAGCAGTTATTTGAAAAACCAACGCATTTATTTCCTAATTATTTGTAAGATTTTGTTGCCTGTCAGATGTCAGTGAGCGTGTGACGTGCAGCAGCGGAGTTCGCAGACTCTAGTTTTTTTATAAGGTTTAGAAATATGTTTAAAATAATAATACTTATAATTATTTATAACAGCAGATTTCAGATTTTAATTCATTTCTTTATTTGTTTTATTCATGCATTTAATTTTATTATTGATCTTTTTATTGTTCAATGTTTTAATTTATTTAAATAGTTTAAGTAAATTTAAACTATTTATTTACATGTTTGTTTTCTGTATTTTTTTTGTATATTTCAAATATTTATTTATGTTTTTTTTTGTTATTCACAAGTTTAAAAAAAGGTAGGTTTTAGAAGACATGATGGAGACATCCATAAAACATGTCTTTCACTGTCACTGCTAACTGGACAGGGGAGAGGAAGGAAACGGAGTGTGTGTGTGTGTGTGTGTGTGTGTGTGTGTGTGTGTGTGTGTGTGTGTGTGTGTGTGTGTGTGTGTGTGTGTGTGTGTGTGTGTGTGTGTGTGTGTGTGTGTGTGTGTGTGTGTGTGTGTGTGTGTGTGTCTGTACCTCCAGCCTGGCACAACAGATATGTTTGGGCGTGGATTTGTTGCAGGAAATCCCACTCCCATTCCCGGAGGATCTAAATAGAAACACACGAACACACAGATTAAAAAAAGAAAGAAAGAAGGGAGATGAATACTCTCAGAAATGTTGAATAAAACACAGGAAACTAAATAAAAATGATTTAATTCACGTGTTTTTTACTCGATTATTCTGTGGTTTCCATTTAAAAACAGAATCAGTGGAAAAAGATTCTTATTATTTATTGTTAGATGCGTCTCATTTGACCTGAGGTCGCATGAATTTCTCCGTCTCCATCCAGATCCCTGTGGTAAACACCTGGATCTGGATGGAGCGTGCATTTCTTTCAGAAGAAAGAAGAGGCAGTCTGTGTAAGACGTACTACAACAAACTCAACCTGTAATATAAGACGGTGAAACAAAGTCCACTCTGTGCCTTTAATAGTTTAATTATTGGAGCTGCAGACTTTACAAATACACTCGGAGCAGTAGCTGATATTCTGCTGATGGTGTTTCTGTTATTGCAGGTCATATGAAGCCATCGGTTCTGCATTGACACTTTCACACACACTTTAAACTCCCTGCAGAAATCTACTACATATACATATTTTATCCTTTAACTTCTTTAGTTTATACAATAACTTTATTTTAATTTATTATTGGACATTTTAACTTTGTATGTTTCTATAAATATTTGTATTTTAATTCACATTTTTTATCTGTTAATGTAAAATAAACTAAAATAAAAGCAGCGGAGAAAAAAGTACAGAAAAAGTTATGTAGTGAAAGTATAAAGACGCAGAAAATACTAAATAAAATAAAAGTACTTTAAAAATCGTCTTGATTCACAATACTTGAGTGCGTACTAAAAGTTCTTCACACCACTGTGACATGTTGAGTTCAGGGGGTCAGCGTTAATCTCTCCATCTTTTTCATATCTGGAAACCAGACCATCAACAATCCAGTGAGCCGTCACACGAAACATTTACGTTAGTTAAATAAATCCTGAGATAGACGCCAGTGTAGATTCAGGAGGCTGTGTGTGTGTGTGTGTGTGTGTGTGTGTGTGTGTGTGTGTGTGTGTGTGTGTGTGTGTGTGTGTGTGTGTAGCATTTCGCTACTAAAGAAATTAACAGAGAGACAACAGCTCATCTTTATCAGAGGAACCATCGAGGTAACGTTCCCTCAGGAGGTCAGAGGAGGGAAAACTGGATTCCTTTGTTGAGGCATTCGGAGGAGACAGGGAGGACAGACAGACAGGGAGGAGAGACAGACAGACAGAGAGGAGAGACAGAGAGACAGACAGACAGACAGGCAGACAGACAGACAGACAGAGAGGAGAGACAGACAGACAGACAGACAGACAGAGAGGAGAGACGGACAGACAGACAGACAGACAGACAGGAGAGACAGACAGACAGACAGACAGACAGACAGACAGACAGACAGACAGACAGACAGACAGACAGACAGACAGACAGACAGAGAGGAGAGACAGACAGACAGGAGAGACAGACAGACAGACAGACAGACAGACAGACAGACAGACAGACAGGAGAGACAGACAGACAGACAGACAGACAGACAGACAGACAGACAGACAGACAGACAGACAGACAGACAGACAGACAGACAGACAGACAGACAGACAGACAGACCCTCACAGTTAAATAAAATAAATCTGATTATTGTTTCACGTCTGAATCAGGAATGCAAAGTCAGTCAGAGCGGAGCACTCCGTGTTTGTTGTGAAGGGTCAGGCGTTCTCTCTCCTCTGAAGGCTGTTCTGTTCTGTAGTGTGAATCTATACGCCCTGAATTTTGCTTTTATTTGAGAATTTTTTTCTAAATGTCGACTTTTAAAAATGTTCGATTATTTTTTCAGAATTTTCACTTTCTCTTAAAAGATCTGACGTTTACATTTTTACAGATCCTGTTAGAGACATCTCCCTGATGGAGTCCATCTGCTCGCCACTGAGGCGCTGCACACCTGGAGGGGTACACACACACACACACACACACACACACACACACACACACACCCCCCTATTGGCTATCGCTCCAACACATTGTACGTGATAGGCTAAGGGGCGGGACATCTCTAAGCGGTTGACCAATCACAAAAGAGCCCGGCCTGCTAACAAATCCGAGCAGACTGGGCTCTGGTTTCAGACAGAGGGTGAAAGGAGGTGCTGCAGCACAGGCAGTATGAGAAACATAAAGAGCTTTCTGAACATTAAAGCATGGAGACATGTCCCAGGAGAGACTCTACATACGCATTCAGGTAAACGTAAACACCTGTTGGGTTATGAGTCGTGTTATGAGCCTTTATGAATCCAGAACACCTGTCCTCACACAGAGCGTAACACACTCCTGATGAGACGCTGGCGCTGTTCTCTGCCCTTCAACAAGTTCATCTGAGAGTCCTTGTTCCCACAGAGCGCCGCGCTACGGCTGCACAGCCTGATAAGTGTGTGTGTGCAGAGTGTGTGTGTGTGTGTGTGTGCGTGTGTGCGTGTGTGTGTGTGTGTGTGTGTGTGTGTGTGTGTGTGTGTGTGTGTGTGTGTGTGTGTGTGTGTGTGTGTGTGTGTGTGTGTGTGTGTGTGCGTGTGTGTGTGTGTGTGTGCAGACTGCAGGAACATTAGGACTCCTTGAATAACCTTGGGTTAGTGTTGTGACGGTACAGGTGAAATATTGGAGGTGTGCTATGAGGTACACAGGTGTGTGTTCCGGTGAAATACGTACAGCTGTACTGAGGTTGCTCTTTCTTGTACTTCAGTAAAGTAGAAGTACTCAGATCTTGTACTTGAGTAAAGTAGAAGTACTCAGGTCTTGTACTTGAGTAAAGTAGAAGTACTCAGGTCTTGTACTTGAGTAAAAGTAGAAGTACTCAGATCTTGTACTTGAGTAAAGTAGAAGTACTCAGATCTTGTACTTGAGTAAAGTAGAAGTACTCAGGTCTTGTACTTGAGTAAAGTAGAAGTACTCAGGTCTTGTACTTGAGTAAAAGTAGAAGTACTCAGATCTTGTACTTGAGTAAAGTAGAAGTACTCAGATCTTGTACTTGAGTAAAGTAGAAGTACTCAGGTCTTGTACTTGAGTAAAGTAGAAGTACTCAGGTCTTGTACTTGAGTAAAGTAGAAGTACTCAGATCTTGTACTTGAGTAAAGTAGAAGTACTCAGATCTTGTACTTGAGTAAAGTAGAAGTACTCAGGTCTTGTACTTGAGTAAAGTAGAAGTACTCAGGTCTTGTACTTGAGTAAAGTAGAAGTACTCAGATCTTGTACTTGAGTAAAGTAGAAGTACTCAGATCTTGTACTTGAGTAAAGTAGAAGTACTCAGATCTTGTACTTGAGTAAAGTAGAAGTACTCAGATCTTGTACTTGAGTAAAGTAGAAGTACTCAGGTCTTGTACTTGAGTAAAGTAGAAGTACTCAGATATTGTACTTGAGTAAAGTAGAAGTACTCAGATCCTGTACTTGAGTAAAGTAGAAGTACTCAGATCTTGTACTTGAGTAAAGTAGAAGTACTCAGGTCTTGTACTTGAGTAAAGTAGAAGTACTCAGGTCTTGTACTTGAGTAAAGTAGAAGTACTCAGATCTTGTACTTGAGTAAAGTAGAAGTACCAGAGTGTAGGAATACTCTGTCACAGTGAAAGTATTCTAAATGTTCCTCCAGTGAAAGTAGAAAGTACTCTCCTCTAAATGTACTTAAAGTAGTGACAGTAAAAGTAGTCATTGTCTGATTGGTCCATTTCAGAATAATATCTCTGATATGTTTTATAATGATTGATCATTAAAGTGTTCTCAGAGCTGGTAAAGGTGCAGCTAGTTTGAATGCTTTGTATACTGCAGGGTAGCTGCTGGATTTACTGCAGGTGAACTAAATCAGTGAATCTTATACAAACGTCACAGAGTCTGCACCTGTGTCTGCACTCATCATGCATCGATGTCAAGGTAATTAAATCGAACACACACATTAATTAGTGGCTGAGATGCCAGAGGAGTCATGCTAGAGCGCGCACAAGCATCTCGGCAGCGCGCCTGTGTGTGTGTGTATGTGTGTGTGACGGATGGCTGCAGACTGCGCTCCTCCTCACCACAGTGTGTGTGTTTGTGTGAGTGTTTGTGTGTGTGAGGAGGAGGCAGGTCCGGGTCTGAGCTGCAGAGTCCTGCGGGCTTCAGAGGGACATCATGCGGACTCCTGAGCACACTCAGCCCTGAGAGGAACTACTTTTTTCCCTGATGATAATAATAATAATGTCTGGAGCTGCGGAGGATTCTGACGGGGGAAGTAGTTCGTCGCTAGTGTGGCTCTGAGACAAGATGCATCTGTTTCGGACTCACAACTACCGAGTGTTCCCGGACCGATCCGCAGGGGAGAGCCCGACGATCAGAGGCATCAGCTGGGTATGCGGCTCTACTTTACCGCGGAGGGATAACTGAGGCTCTGACAGGGGGTTTGCTGCAGGTGGTGCAGGAAGACGATCAGGGGATTCTTTTCATAACCATTGATTATGTTCATGATCGATTAGTAGGTGGCAGAGGTGGAAGAAGTACTCAGGACATTAACTGAAAAAGTAGTACTACTACAGTGTAAAAAAATAGTAGTAAAATGAAAAGTACTCGTTATGCAGAACGCCACATTAAAGCACCACATATTTTATCATAATTATTGATGCATTAATGTGTTCATCACTTCGTAAAAGTAGGTTATATTTCAACGACAAAACAATACTACTAACCTACAATAATAAGTAATCACTAAAACCCCGATTTGACTTACGTACAGTATTTAATGAATGTACTACCACTGATAGTTGGATGTATAAAATGTCAGAAAAGAGTGAACAATGTTTATTTAAGTTCCTCAGAGTCCAAGATGATGTCTTTAAATGTTTTATCTTGGTCAAAGTCAAAGTATTTTCACTTGAATATGATTTGAAACTGAGAAAAGTTAGAAATCTTCATAACCGAGAGGCTGAAAACCTGGCTCTGTTGTGATTGGTCAACCTGTTAGAGCTATCCCGCCCCTTAGCCTATCACGTACAATGTGTTGGAGCGCTAGCCAATAGGAGCGCAAGTGTTCCAAAGTGATGTCACTATGTTCATGAAGTAAACAAAGGAGTCCCATAGAGGCGTTTTAAGGGGGAGGACATAGGGATTTTAGCCTTTGTAGACCATTTACATGCACTAAAACATATAGAACGAACTACAGGAAAGGGAAAACCCCCTAATAGCTGAATAAGGCCTCTTCAATATGATATAAAACAGAGAAGAGCAGCAAATCGATATCCTTGAGATGCTTTTAAAGACATTTCTGCGAGAAAGTTTGCTTTGAAGATCGATCGATTATCAAAAAAGGTGCAGCTCTACAGTAATAAGACAGTTAATGATCATAGAGACACCTTCTCACTGACTAACACTCCGAAATGTCACTTTCTTTTTGTAAAAGTCTTGAATTAGAAGCTACTGAAAGCTTCTCAAGAGATAACAATCTAAAAGTGTTGGAAAAATGGGCGTTAACTGACTGTCTGCCGGTTTCAAACCCCCTGAAAGAGTTGTTTATATAAAGGGACGATCTCCCTCAGCATAGGAGGAAACTGCATTGGATACATGTTGTGCTGAAACTGTGTAGGAGAGACGTGTGTGTGTGTGTGTGTGTGTGTGTGTGTGTGTGTGTGTGTGTGTGTGTGTGTGTGTGTGTGTGTGTGTGTGTGTGTGTGTGTGTGTGTGTGTGTGTGTGTGTGTGTGTGTGTGTGTGTGTGTCAGAGCAGGTGAAATGTGATTATGTGCACGGGTGTTTAGCTAACCTCACATCCTGTAAACTCCTGCTCAAGTCTCCAAAACAGAAACTTTATTTATATTCCAGGAAAAAACTTTCTCGGACCGGAGCAGATCGCCTATTGTTTCAGCAGACTGGGCGTGGATGTCTATTTCTCAATACACTCAGGTTATAAATAGTGTATTGTGTATTGTTCACTTTTGTAAAGAATGCACACAGTGTCCACAGGTCACAGGAAGTCTCTAAATTTACTTTCAGCAGGGCACACTGCAGCCTGGATGTCATGCTGTCACAGGACAATATCGCCGCAGCTGAAGAGGCGTGGCTCCAATTATAACCTATTATAGTTCAGTAATAACACAACAACCATGTACCGCCAGTTTGACAACTTCTTAATCCCTCGATGAGGCTAACGCGGAGCACATAGTGTTGTACGTCACGTGAGCTGTTTGACTTGTTGCTGCGGCCCCAGGTGTGTGTGCTCAGGTTATCTTACATATGATGAATTACACAAGACATGTCATCGGGCCAATAACAAGATTTATGCAAAGAGTAAAGTTCACAGCATCCTAGGAAACGCCATAAAATGACAAATGCATCGGCTATGTGTGAACCTCTCTCCTCTGGGAACATTGTGTGTACTATAGTGGTAGAAATACAGGATCTCTACTTTAAAGAGTCCTCTCCTGCTGATGTTCAGGTGTATATCAGATCCTGCTGATGTTCAGGTGTATATCAGTATGTAGTGTCTCTACTTTAAAGAGTCCTCTCCTGCTGATGTTCAGGTGTATATCAGTATGTAGAGTCTCTACTTTAAAGAGTCCTCTCCTGCTGATGTTCAGGTGTATATCAGTATGTAGAGTCTCTACTTTAAAGAGTCCTCTCCTGCTGATGTTCAGGTGTATATCAGTATGTAGTGTCTCTACTTTAAAGAGTCCTCTCCTGCTGATGTTCAGGTGTATATCAGTATGTAGCGTCTCTACTTTAAAGAGTCCTCTCCTGCTGATGTTCAGGTGTATATCAGTATGTAGAGTCTCTACTTTAAAGAGTCCTCTCCTGCTGATGTTCAGGTGTATATCAGTATGTATGTTTCTCATACTGCCTGTGCTGCAGCTCCTATTTTCACCCTCTGTCTGAAACCAAAGCCCAGTCTGCTCTGATTGGTTAGCTGGCCGGCTCTGTTGTGATTGGTCAACCACTTAGAGATGTCCCGCCCCCTTAGCCTATCACGTACAATGTGTTGGAGAGCTAGCTAATAGGAGTGCGAGTGTTATGTAGTGATGTCACTATGTTCCTGAAGTAAACAATGGAGTCCAATGGAGGTGTTTCAGGCAGGGGGGAAGAGTGTGAGGGAGAGATTTCAGGGATTTTAGCCTCTGCAGACCATTGACATGCACTACAACACACTACAAGAGAGGGAAATCCACAAAAAGCAAGATGGGACCTTTTTATTTTAGCCATAAAATCAACAACTACAGTATACTGGTATTCAGGCATTTGCTAAATCTCTGACTGATACAGGAAAAACTGAGCTCTATTTTGTGTCACCTTCAGGAGGTGTTGGGCATCATCGTCCTATCCTTGTTGCTCTTTCAGTGCTGAGATATGAGGATTTGGTAGAATGAAACACCTTGCATTCATGAAATATTCCTTATAACATCTGCGTCTGGTACTCAGAGGTTAGACATGTTGTTTTGGTTGCTAGCGCACTTGAGTTATACTCAGTCATGCATATAGAGCAGCACGTCGTTGTGAAACTTTTATCGTGTTTTTCAATCTTTTTCAACTCCATAACAGTCTCTAATGAGTTGTGTTTTCATGAGTCAGTTAAAGCAGTTGGCGCCGTGCCATTCATGTGACCTGTGTGTCTGCAAGCAGCAGATAAAGAGGGTGTCTGCAGAGAGCTGGAGACACTTATCACACAGAGCATCAGAGGGAGGCTTCCTGATCAATACACCCAGCCACTGTATGTGTGGATGGGAGCTATGCACCGTGCATACTTTACATTGTGCACATGTACAGGTTCCCATCCCTTTGAGTACATATTCCTTCATGAAATATGTGGCTGTAAATCAGTTTGACTTCTTTCTGTGAGGGTCAAGACCCAGACTATTACTTTAAAGAGCCATGTGGTCCTATTTTATGTTATTAATCGCTTTAAAATAGGGGATCGTTTGCGTATGAGCCAATGAGTGACACTCATTGGCTTTGGAACGAGATAGAAAGGGATCATAACAAGATAAACAAAGAGGAAATACAAATAAAACCTGGGAATGTTAAGTATTCTGCAGAACCTAGCATAGCGGTACTACTTTGCACAGATTCAAAACGCAGACAAAAGTTACACAATGCTCTGTTTCACATTTCCAACAGGTGATAAAGCGTGAGTGCACATACCTGTTCTCCTCAGATTTCTGCGATACCTCCAGCGCTCCCTCCGTGTGTAGTCCTCTCAGAAAGATCAATAGATCCTCGTTTATGGGCCGGTGCTATCCAAAATACATCCATGGTGCAAGCCGAATGATATATAAAAGGATGCATGACAATGGTCTTTTTTGAAAAGCTTGCAGAAAGCAGCGTTTTTCCTGCAGAGCCGCTCCAAGTTAAATCTACTGTTTTGTAGCAGAGGTTTGGTTTGATGGGTTTGATTGGTTGGCAGCCTTGCCTCGCGGCTGGTGGACAGCGACATGCTTTGGATGCATATTTAGTATCTCCTCAGAAACATGCTTGAGTTTGTATAATTCTGTACTTGACAACACACTGGTAGCCTAAAAAGTGTCTTGTCTGATATTTAGTTAGCAGTTAGCCTCGTTTCCACTTTAGAGAAGCTCGCCGTGAAACCTGGGGTTTGGTTGTGTGCACAGAGATGTTTTATCCCACTTTTCCTTGAAAGTATCGTCTTTTTACTGGTTGTTTTGGAGGATAATCCACACCACAGTTACTGTCTTTCTTTAACCTCTGCCAACCACGAACTGAATGAGCAGCAGCAGGTGCACAGACAGCCAATCAGAGCTCAGAGTGGCAGCAGGAAATCCGACACACCTGGTCTCCAATCAGTGCCTTCAGAAACTTCATCAAAGCGTCTGCCAATCACTGCATGCAGACATTTAAACTGCTCTCTCTGTGATACATATTCAGCATCTGTTTCAGTATTTATTTATTGACCTTACACCAAGAAAGTATAGCAAGTCCTTTGCAGATGTATCATTCAAAGACTTTACGTTATTTAAGGAAAGGCTGGTGTTGTAGTTTTTAAAAAGCCCATAAAAGAAGGAACATTTTCTAATTTGTATATCAGAGTTTATAATTATGTCGGTCAGCAAATATTAATATGTATTAAAATATATAATGTTGTTTTCCTTTGACTTTCCCTTTAACCCTTGATCTGTATGATGTCATTTTAATTAATAACATAAAATAGCATGCCTATTCCTGCTCTTCACACTCACAGCACTTGGCATATTTGTATAAACACTTACCTTACATCCTACAGTAGATAATAATATTGTATAAGTGCAATATTTGCAGGATTTTGCAATATGTGCAATACTATCATGCGGTATAATTGTTCAATCAATCCCTCCACTATCAGGAATCCCAATTCAAATGGTCGCAATTACTTATTTTGTCCTAATCCTGCAGCCGTACATTACACAAATGGTAAATAATGTCATAGCAGTATGTTTAATTAACTTCTAAAGGACTCAATACCTTTTAAACCACACTCTTTATGTAATATTTGCGCATGTGAGGGCTGATGTTGTGCACAGCGTAAGAGAGTGTACTTTCTGTATGTGTAGCAGCCGCTGCATGCATGTAACATTTAAATGGCTCTGTTTACGTGAAAAGGCTAGTCTGTAGTTTAAAGCAACATTATCACCCAAACAAGGCTCCTCTGCTTCCACCCACTTCATCACACACACTCTTAACTCCCACACACACCTAGCTGGAGACAATGGCAACACATCGCAGGCCGAGATAATGTATTTGTGTTGACCTCCATCCAAATGGAAAGAAAATGATTATGCTTTCTATCTGCACGGTGCAACTGGGTACTGACTGATTATTCGGTGCCAGATTATCCTCGGCGAGCGGCGAGTTCCTGCGGAGCGAGAGAAAGAGACCTGCTTTATTTCAGAGGCTTTGGATCTGCAGAAATGTCTCAGTGTTGATAACGTCTCTCTTCCTGTTTCTCCTAGACTCCACTGCCAGAGGCCCTCAATTCAAAGGACACAATGAAGCAGGTGAGCTGCACTTGAACGCATCACATGGGGACGAAGGATTCTGTGGCTGTTTTAAAACTCCTGCAGACACACACTGATTTCTGCAAGTTTAACCCCTGAAACGCACAACGTTTAATTGAAAACAGCATGACAATCTGTTCATTTAGAGTGGTGGAGCAGCGTGGCACCATGGGAGTTGTTTAATGCCAGATCCCAGATGGCAGAGTTTAAGTGGCCTCGCCTCTGAAACAAATGCCTCGATTATTTCTGCAAGTTTTAGCACTTAAACACACAACATTTAAATCAAAACAGCAGTCAAATATTTTAGTTTGGGCTTGTTGTGCAGCGTGGCATCATGGGAGTTGTAGTCTTCAGCTTCTTTTCCTTCGGAGTTGATTGTTCAGGGTGTTTTTTAGGGTCGTCCCCTCTTCTCTGATATAAAAACAGGGAATAAAGTTTCAGTTGGAGGTTAAAAAGAGACGGTACAGAGTGTCTCCCTCTCCGCTGTTCGGCTGCTGCAAACGTTAGCCTAGCTTGTTTCTCTGATAACTTGTTAAGATTTGATTGGAGGCTGAGCTAACCTCAGAAGTTTCCTCCTCTCCAAAACAAACAGAAGCTCTGATGAAAACATTTACATACACCGGGTAAAGCGGTTTCACATTGATAGTCAGTGTTACCGCTACAAGGGGGCTACAAGCTAAAGGCTCACTTTGTTCTCTGCTAACTCTATCTCTGAGTTTAAAAAAAACAAAAAGTGTTAAAATATGGCTTAAAAATGGCAATCAATCATCTTCAGACAAAACTGACTCAAAGAAGATAGAGTTGATTGTTCATTTGTGACTTTAATCTCGGATCATTTCGTTTTGGAAAATAATCCTAATTATCGTTTTCACTTCCCTACAACAGCCCTTATATGCCATCTTATGAAATGCAATAATACCTTGATTTAAATTACATATTTATCTGAAACCTAACCAGATCTTTAGACAACATACTCCAATATTATTGCGAAGCGTCATTTTTATTCAACCTGACCGTTGAAAGCTGGATTTTCTCAGATCTCTGGTCATCAGCGTTGATTATGACGAAGCATCTTATAGTAAGTGAAGTGATTCCTCTGTCATGTTTTATTCAAACCCTCCTTAATCAGATTTGTGAGCCCATCTGTAGCGTTTTAAACTTCCTTTTCTTGACTTCTCTCTGGCTGGCACTGACCTTTAATGGTGCTCTTTAAACATGTTCCCTCTCCTCTCGTGCCTCTCATCGGGACTTGCAGCGCTTGCTTCCTCTCAAAGTGCTGAACTTGTCCTTTTGTTGTTATAATATCCTGCATTACTACTCAAGCAAGCCTTAAAAACACATTCCTCACAGGGCAGGCAGTCACAAGGAGTCTAAAGGGCGCTCAGGGCCCACAGTGGTTAATTGAACCACCCCCCCCCCCCCCCCCCCACACACACACACACACACACACACACACACACACACACACACACACACACACACACACACACACACACACATGCCTTATCTCACTTTCTTCCAGGAGAGGACTTTTAAAAGAGTGACTGACATTGAAAGTAAATCCTGTTAGGGAAGATACAGTTATTTGACTCTTTTACGAGTCATAAAATCATCTTAAAGTCCACATGCAAACAGTTTTCCATATTCAGATTACTTTATTGTCCATTATATTAAAACATAAAATGGAAATCTGTCTTCGGCACTAGCAAGAAAAACAACACACAGCATACAGTTCACACAGAACACATAAAATAACTGCATCTTAAAGTGACAACAGTGAGTGTCTGTCGTTGTTTCTGGACTTAAGTACAACCAAAAAGTCCTGAAATCCAAAACAAACAATGCAAGAAGTTGTCTTTTGCCACGAGAGGTTACAAAAGGAGAAAGAGAGCGGTTGGTTTTTCATTTTTATCCACATCTATTCATATTTATAGACAGTTAAAATAACGTGCAAAAGACTCCAAATGTTGCATACATCTATTTATTATCAACAAAACGACCATTTTGGGGGTTTTCCCTCTCCTGTAGTGTGTGATGTGGGTTTGAATGCATGTAAATGGTCTGCAAAGGCTAAAATCCCCTAATATGAACCTGAAAATCAACATAATATGTCCTCTTCAACCCAACATGAAACAATGCCTGTGCACTGGGGAAAGGAGCTGGAGAGGACAGAGGGTGCCTGCAGGTTCTTTGTTTGGTTGCTCAGCGAGTGTTGTCTCCAGAAACTAAAGGTCTTGTAATGAGCATCATGCGTTCTCATAGCACCGTGCACGATGGATGGTTTTTAATAACCTGTGTTTAGTTTGAATGCAAGACACGCATTTTGTCCTCTTCAGACAGGAGAAGGGAATTCATCTCTTCACAAGCTGCTGGTCTTTGTTCACATTTTGAAATATACGTTTCATTCGTGCAACAAAAGTCGGGCGTTAAAACTGATCTCTGCAGGGAAGAAATGTGTGTTATTAGTCTTTATTTAATGAGAAACATGCATAAAAAGTGGGGAAAAGAAGCGATTATTCAAGAGAGATTGAGCTATGAAGTCATTCTGCTATCAGCAGTCTGTAGGCAGGTAACAATCATGACTCAAAACATTCATTTACATGCAACGCCTTTCCAAAATCTGCACAACACAAGCACACTGCAACACCAGCACATTTATCCAAGCAACCATAAATACATAAATAAATGAAGTTGTATTTTTGCACCAGGTCTGCGCCGGTTTGAAGCTCAAAGCAAATAAATCGTTAATGATATATAGGATGTGCACGGTTAGATCATGTGTTTGTGTTCTTTATGGGACTTTTCCCACACACTCTAGGGCAGGTCAGAGGTGTAAGCTCATATGAACTGCAGCTACAACATCTGAGAAAAATTATGCACAACGACCCCAGATCTGTCACGTGAAAGGAGTGAAAGGGTTTTCTCTGCAGATCACAGCGTTGCATAAATATCCTATTCAACTCAAACACAATTTTCATCTGTAGCTGCTGCTCCTCTCACAACACAGCCCACAAAGGTCACACACGGTGAGAAACACAGAAACGTCTCGCCCACAGAGGACACACACACACACACACACACACACACACACACACACACACACACACACACACACACACACACACACACAGATGAATACCAAAGCACACACTTCTAAAGACTTCAAAAGATTACGACTAACACTTTCATCCAGCACTGAATATCATAGATCATGCGACGCTGTTGTGATGAATACTACGTTCTTGTAACAACAACTGCTGCTAAAGAGAGAAGGGTGTGTGTTTGTGTGTGTGTGTGTGTGTGTGTGACTGGAAAACAAAGCTGGAGGTTAATGAGGACGTTTTCCGCTCATGTTCAGGTGTATATCAGTATGTAGTGTCTCTCCTGGGACATGTCTCCATGCTGTAATGTTCTAAAAGCTCTTTATTTTTCTCATACTGCCTGTGCTGCAGCTCCTCTTTTCACTCTCTGTCTGAAACCAGAGCTCAGTCTGCTCTGATTGGCTAGCTGGCCAGCTCTGCAGAGCAGCTGCACATCATACTGAGTGTTTAATGTAACTTTCCCATCATGAGCTCTTGACTGTAAAATGACCTCAACAGCACAATGCATCGGGTCATAAAATGTGCATTAACTTCCTGTCCACACCTTACAGAGTGCCATACATCACACACACACACACACACACACACACACACACACACACACACACACACACACACACACACACACACACACACACACACACACACACACACACACACACACACAGACTGCTAAGTGTGTGCTTTATTTGGGAAAGGTGTTTGCTCAGTAACCCGACTCGTTTGGAACAATTACCTGCAGGTTAGAGCTGTGAGATGCATGATAAGGTGACCTACAGTCACACAGTCAACAATCAGAACCAGAATAAGGTTTATGGACAAGAGGTCTTTCACTAGCGAGACATTTCATTCATCGTTTGTGCTTTTAATAATCACAATAAGTGGAAATAAAAATAGAGATAATGTACTGCAAGTGCCCTAGATCAAAAACAGAATACTTTATCCCGTTTGCTTCCTTGAAATGAATAATAATAAATATTAAGATAATTTCTATAAACTTAAGGAGTTAAAGTTAGAAATGCAATAAAAAGATCAAATAAAATACAAATATTTTTATTACAAATCATTTTTGCAATAAAAAAATGTAATAATATCTAGTTAGGTTTATTTGAACTTAACAATTTAAATGTCAAATGTGCAGTGACGAATAGAACCAAAAACTAATATTTAAATGAACATATAAGAATGTGCAATAAAAAGATCAAAGAAAACTTTATGATATAAACACAAGAAGAGCGATCAAAATGATCTATATAAACTGTGAAAATGCCCTCTCTCACATTGGTAACAGAAGAATGTGTGTGTCATTAAATTAGTTCTGTTTTTGTTGTTTCTTATTCTTTATTAAATTAAATTCAGTAGAGTAGTTTACCGAAAATCCTGCAAACACATCTGCAGGTTGATAAATCCTTACAGTATTTAATAGATATTCAGTTGTGTCTTATTATGCCTTATATATTTTTCTTATTTTATGAAACTCTCATGCACCATTATGCTTTTCTTAGTGCACTCCTTTTTACGTTTAGTATTTTTTGAAGTTGCAGGAGCCTGAGACCTGAGAGTGCAAACTACCCTGTAGTGATTTTGCATACGAAAAATAAAGCTTTGAAATCTTTAAAGGAGACAAACTGAGCAGAAAACATATGCTCTGTGTATTTTGGATAGGGAAAGCTGAACAATGGTGTGCATACTGTGCAAAAACTATTGATGAATACGAGAGGGGATTAAAGTCTAGACAGAGCGAGTGACGGAGTATCCCTGCCTTTGACTCTCTCTGCCCTCAGTGAAATATGGCTTTTGATATTGTTTTTATTGGCCTGGGTTAGGTAATGGAAAATGGCCTCATCAAGGAAATCAGTTTTGGAGTTGACATGCCTGAGAATGTGGTCCCGGGGGGAAACGGGCCCCTGGGAACCCTGGTGACCTCGAGACAGCAAAACACAGCCGACGCCTCCGGGACATTACTCTGCTCAGGGCTGGGAACAGGAGGCAGATAAATATGCATAGTAAGGATTTTTATTTATCAACCGTTACTAATAGTCACCTGCTTCTCAGGGGGGGGGGGGGGGGGTTCATAACCTGCAGTTTTTAAATGTCCAAATGAGGCGTGATCTTATTAAATATGCGGTAACATTGCATGCATTTCCAGAACAGAAATGGGAACGTTGGATAAATTCTTGTTTCCTTTTGTTGACATATTAGAGTCAAATGGTTTTGCAGAGGGAATGTATTTGTATTACTCCATTACTAAGAAAATACTGCCATAAAAAGTCATTTTTCTGCATATTTTTAGATATAAAGTGTCTGTAAATCCGTGTGTGAATGGTGTATGTGTGTGTGCTAGATCTGCTGAGAGAGGAGGAGAGAAAACGGCCTCAAAAAAAATCGTTGTCTCAAAATGAATAGGGTAAAAGAATTAACTAACAGATATCTCCATGAAACTTCATTACTGAGATTATCACAATTCATTTCTATATTACGCGTTCTCTGAAGTGTTATGTGTTGAATTAAGGATAAATCTGCACACAAACAGACAAAGTTAGTCAAATAAACTCCTGAATGTGGATTCTAGTTTCTATTAGTCTGAAATAAAGACATGTTATAGAAGCAAAACAGCTCAAAGTGCATGGAAATGTTTTAGTCTCACCCCAAAGATGTAAATATTCAATGTTCAATGCATGCATCTAAAGGAAAAGCACTTTGGGCAAAAAGTAGAGCCTGGAGGGAAATCGAAAGAACCAACAGACGACCATCTGAGTCACTCATGGAGTCACAAGACTCTGCAGGAGATGTGAGGAGAGGGAGGAGCACCGTAATAAAAATGTCTGTCCGCTTTTGTCAATCATTCAGACAGAAGACATGATGAGAGGTGGTGTGATCGGAAGCAAACAGAAGCAGAGCGAACTGAAAATAAATGGGACAGCCGCATTTCAGCCAAAAACAAAGCTGGTTACATAATCCTCCTCCCTTCTGCATCAGTGGCTCGTAGGTTTCTGCAGATTTTGGTTTGAGATGTGTGTCAGGAGGGGGGAGAAGAGGAGGATGGGTTGGGGGGGGGGGGTTGAGGGTTGAAACCATTCAGCGAGGGCGGTGAGAAACTGAAAGTTTGTTGCTGTGAGTTGTAGAGGCTGTGAACAGCGAGGTGTGGGAGAGACGTTTAAAACAAATTCTCACCTCCTGCCACACACACACACACACACACACACACACACACACACACACACACACACACACACACACACACACACACACACACACTCTCTCGATCAAACATGGTCTTCTCACAGAGGGGAATTTGCTAAGAAACCACTCACCCACTAGGGTTTTTTTTTTCTGTCTGCTGCCACACAGCCCGTCTGTTCCAGAAAACAAGACCTCCTGTGTGATGTATATTTACCCTGCTTCTTTACGTAAACACACACACACACACACACACACACACACACACACACACACACACACACACACACACACACACACACACACACACACACACACACACACACACACACACACACACACACACACAGTTTCCTTACTACATAAAAGGGGATATTACTTGTATTGAAGCTGAAAATATGTAAAATATTGGCATTGATATGTCTAAGAGTAGCCGTCTGGTCTCCTGTAATAGCGCCATATCCCTTTTGAACATGCGTCAGCTGCCAGATGCTGTCATTAATTGACTTTTATCCACTTTCAAGCCACATTTATTTTAAAAAATTGTGCTTTTTAACTCACAGGATGGAAGATTTTAGTAATGAAATGTCTGGATCTGAAAGTATCAGAGAAACAGGCTGAGCTAACGTTAGCCTTTAGCTTGCAGTATTTTCCTGGGAAACACTGATTTTTAACATAAAATTGCCTCATTCGGTGTTTTACTAGTTAAATACATCAAGTCATTTGATTTAGAGAAGAGCAAAGTGTTTTTGTCTCCTAAAACTCTCTGAATTTAAGGTTAAATGAGAAACAAGATGATAAAATGTTAGCCGTTAGCTCATTGCTCCTCTGTTCACTGGAGAAACACTCATTTTTAACATGAAACTGCTTTACTCAGATCTTTTCCAGGATCTTTTCATAGGTATGTTTGTTTTAAAGAGGAGGCAACTTCTGAGGTTAATTTGGGCCCTAATAAAATCTTCCTACATGCCAGGGTGTAAAATGATAAGAGAAACAGGCTATGCTAACGTTAGCGGTAGCCCTACAGGAGAAAGCAGGGAGAAACTCAGGTTTTTTAACTGCTTATGCACTGTTTTTATTCCTTTATAGACCCCACTAGTGGCAAAAAATGACAGATTGTGCATTTTATGTCAACATAAGACTGTAATAGTTAAATCAATTCTCCTTGTTTGTTTAGTTTCTCTCAGATCGAGTCGTAAAAGCAGCCAGGTCAGTGTACAGCGTTCTGATGGAGAGGAGCTCAAATCTGATCCGAGACAGAAAGCATCACCTCAAAACCTACAGGTACACACACTGCTGGGGTCAGATTAAACAAAGACACAAAGTCACATGCATATTGAAGTTTTAATCTTCTTCCACAGACATTGTTGTTCTGGTAAGGAGCTCGTAGATTGGCTGATGAAACAAAATGAATGTCTGGCGTCCAGGAGTCAGGCAGTGGGGATGTGGCAGGTGCTGCTGGACGAAGGGGTCCTCATTCATGGTGAGACATTAAAAAGCTGAAGTGTTGTATTAATACTAAAGGGTTCCTGATGAGAGAGAGATGTCCACAAACGATGCAAGATGACTATAAAGCAAATACAAATAATAGAATAACAGAAATGCACACTCAAAGAGACTTTATGTTAATACAGAAAGATGCAAGATGAACAAAAATAGATAAAAAACAATCACAAAAAACGTGCTAAACATCTTAAATCGACATAACACCTTGACCAAAAATACAAAGCAATGCAAAATGACCACAAGGAGGCACAAAACGACAAAAAACAAAAACAGAAAAGGACTTAAAACAGCTAAGCTACCAAAAATGACTACAAAAAAATGCAAAAGGAACACAAAGACACATAAAATAGATACATAAACATGTACAAGGAGGTGCAAACGATTAAGAATAGACGTCCAAAGACCAAATAAAGATAATAAACAACTTCAGACGACCAAAACTTTCTGGAAGGAGATGTTAAATGAACACAGAGAGCGTTAGCGTTTCCACAGAGAAGCAAAATGACCACAACATTACTACAAAGAGTTGTAAAAATTGGTTAAAAAAAGCTGCAAAACATCTTTAAAGAGAGGCCAAATCAGTCATGAGTCGCTCTTCTTTAATATATTCAGATATTAATCTCTCAGGCTGAACTTGAGAAATCTTGAAACCTGCTTTTGCAACGACTAGTCGCTCAATCAAGTGTTCGCTGACCGCTTCACGAGACTCTGTTTCCTGCAGGAGAGCGCTTCAATCAGGACGTAAAAACTCCATCATCAAGGGGAGGGATCGCTCCGAATAAATGCATATGAGAGTGTCATTGTCAAACTAAGTCTCCTCAAGGTCAAACTTTTTCTGAACTAATCTGTGTCGGATTATAAATCACATTTCTGTAACCGCTGTTCCTCCAAAGGTCTGACTCACAACTGAATCTAAAGCGACTTAGAGAGACTGAAATTGGTGCAAAAAGGACATAAAACTCCCCCTCCATGTGATGATTTGTGTCTCCTCTGCTCGGTTTCTCGCCTCCAGTGAAACACGAGTTGAACTTCCTGGATAAGGACACGCAGTTCTACCGTTTCCAGGAGTCCGAGTTCAGTCTGCATCACGTCTCGGATGAGAGGGAGGGCGAGGAGGAGCTGCAGGAGGCGCTGTCTCTGCTCGCCCAGCTCGGCCCCGACGCTCTGCTCACCATGATCCTCCGCAAAGGGTCAGACTCTTCAGATATACGGCGATAAAATGCATGAAAACTGATCTTTATGGAGGATTATCTGAGTCCTTTTCAAAGAAGCAGAATCTAATTTACGGCCAAGAAGGTTTGGGATCATATATGACACTTTTAAGATTAAACCTTATGTCTGTATGTCTCTCTGCTTTCAGCCCGAGTCAGAGGAGTGCGGAGGATCTGGAGGTGATCTACGAGGAGCTGCTGCACGTCAAGGCTGCAGCTCACCTCTCCACCTCGGTCAGTCCCATCCTATGATTAAACTATTATATTCTTTTTAGTCCAATAATTGCAAAGCAGTTTCCGGAGCTGATGGTAGTTCTACATTTAATTTGATACAAAAGCTCCATTTTGGATTTGTTTTAGGGGTTCATTTTCTTCATTCATTTGTAAAAAGTGTGGGATTTTAGCCCTTTGCAGACCGTTTACATGCACACAAACCTATAGAACACACTACAGGAAAGGGAGTACTCCTTAAACCATAATAGGACCTCTTTAAAGGAGGAATAAATGCAGTTCAGTCTAATTTCTCCTCTTGTTGTGTCTGTAGGTCCGTAAGGAGCTGGCAGCAGTGCTCGTCTTTGAGTCGCACGCCAAGGCGGGAACAGTGTGTGAGTGTGACTGAGAGATTACACACAGACAAACACACACGTTCATTGTGTTGCACGACAGTCAATAACAATCATCATGTGTTTGGTGTCTAATTCTGATTGTAAAAGTCATGCATACACAGGCCCGTCGCGTTCAGGTAGGCATGGTAGGCAATTGCCTAGGGCCCCCGAGTAGGAGGAGGCCCCCCAAAGACGACAGGTTAAGATTTCTTTTTTTTTTTTTTTTTTTTTTTCAAAATTCAAAGAAAAGTCTGATACAAATGCAACATGAATCAAACAACATGCATACCAATAAGACAGGTCATGTATTCAACAGCAATGACGATTTTAAATAGCTTCATAATAATAAGCAGTCATCTGTATATGAAGGGCTCTGCTGCGACTGCGAGGGCAGCAACAGCGCCTCCCTAGAGCATGCGATGTCCGAAAAGCGCAACGACACATTGTAGTCGAAATACCCCAGCTCGAGGGGGCCCCCCCCTTTCCCATGCATTAGCGCGACAGCGTCAAGTGCAAGTGAAAAGTGAAAAATTAAAATGAAGCGAAATTATCTCTCCGGCAATCAAAAAAAGAAGAAGAAAAGGGAAGAGGAGCAGAAAAGAAAACAAGACACCGGTAAGTAGAATATACACAATCAACATGAAAATTGTGCCAGGCAGGGTATACCATATTTTGCTAGAGTAGCGAGGTTGTAACGACGACTAGCTAGGAACCAGTGGTTTGGCATGCTAGCATGCTAACCAAACTTAAACTGCTACCTTTGACTTCACTATAAGTTCATAACGTTATCAGCTGGCCAAATTGATCAACGATTAATTCCTCTTAATATCCTAAATAAACTTCACATATGTTTTCAGTCGTTAGAGCCTTGAGACAACCAGTGAAATAGTTATTCCTGTAGTAGCTAGCTATTTAATAGGAGATTAACATGGGAGTTTACAATAATTTTGCTAGAATACCATTGGGTTGATTTACTTACTTTATTTACATTTTAACGGTTAACATCCCGGCGCAGATCAGCCACATGAAGAAAACAGCCACTTTAGTGTCAATTAATCCTTTCTAAACCTATTCTGCTGTTTGTTGTTGTTGGTCTCCATGATAGCTGTAAATACCACTGGACCACCGTTAAAAACTGTACCGATAGCTTTGAGCTTTTTCTATGGGACACAGACAGTACACAGACACACACAGACACACCACGGGTGCGGGGGATGGCGCTGTTGCCACTCACAGAATTGATTTCAGGAAAACAGCTCGTCTTAGTGACTGTATTTCTGTTTTCAAACCAGTGAAAACGGGATTATTGTAAGATTTTATTATTATTTTTTTTTTACTTTTTTTTGGTGAAGCAGTGCTTCACCTGTAGTCGTATAGAAACCGCCACTAAACCGCCTAGTAGGAACTGTGTGTAATGCTTTTAATATCTATTTCACCACAATTATCAGACTGTAAAATGATAGGATTTCAAAAGCATTTGAAAAATAACCAAGCTAATCATACAGTACTTATTCTTTCTCCAAGGGGCATTGCTGAAATTTCTTCATCCCGCTCTACCAAGTGTTGTCTCTGGTGCTACTGAAGGTAACGTTCTTTTCTACCTATTATTAGTGCCTTCTATCAACACACTTGATGTTATCAAAATGACTTTACATTTTTCTAATTCAAGTCATAGTTGTGTGTATTCATTCCACTTGCCCACAGAGTCTTCTGGACATTTCAAATATGTGGGACATTCACTAATGTTAATGAATAACTGAGTTGTTGAGATCAATGCATGCAAAATGTGCAATATAAATAAAAAGAATATTATTTATGTATTTATTTATTTTTGCACCAGGGCCATCAACATCGTCTTCGTCACATGTTTATGAGGAGGAGCAAGTGGAAGACAACATTGCGGCGTCCACACCACTTCCCAGCAGTGGTTCAACAGAAGGTGCATTAAGCCGCACAATTTCAACTTATCACCTATCATAGTGACCCAAAGTTATAGCAGCATGTGCTGTGAAAGTGTATTAAAATGACCATTTGCTATAAAGCGTTACACAAGTAGATCACCATACCTTAAGCATTTAGTTGTCGTACTTCACACATGAAACTGTGCCATGAATTAATTTGTAATTACATATTTTTCAGCAGTGCCATCAACTCCATCACGACTTGAGGAGGAGCAAGTGGAAGCATCCACACCACTTCCCAGCAGTGGTTCAACAGAAGGTGCATTAAGCCGCACAATTTCAACTTATCACCTAACACCCATGTGCTATGAAAGTGTATTAAATGACCCTTTCTTTTTAAAGCATTATACAAGTAGATCACCATTCCCTAGTTGCTGTACTTACCACATGGCAATTGTGCTATAAATTAATTTGCAACTATATGTTTTCAACAGTGCCATCAACTCCATCTCCACTTCATGAGGAGGACAAAGAGGAAGATGACATTGACATGGCAGAGACCACCCCACCATCCAGAACTGGGGTACCTGTAGGTATTGCAAGCA
Organism: Eleginops maclovinus; assembly: GCF_036324505.1. Taxonomy (NCBI): domain Eukaryota; kingdom Metazoa; phylum Chordata; class Actinopteri; order Perciformes; family Eleginopidae; genus Eleginops; species Eleginops maclovinus. The sequence goes on along the minus strand of NC_086349.1, from coordinate 26,591,295 downwards.
CCACATTAAGTGATGACCCAGGATGTTGGCCCAGTGTCCTAACAAGCAGTATGCGCTGTGAAATAGTCAAAAAAGGACCTGTGCAAATCATGGACATTGAATTCCCGCAAAACTTAGACAATCCTCCTCGAAGATTCACCAAGGACAGTTACAAAAGAACCATGAAAAATGGTGAGAATATACATCGATCGTGGCTGGTGTATTCCATCCACACAGATGGAGTGTTCTGTTTCCCTTGTACTGTTTTCGGGAAGCGTGAGCGTGACAATGCCTTAACGACCTGTGGCTACGGTGGATGGAAGAACCTTTCCTATCGCCTAAAAAAACACGAGTGCACAAAGGTGCACTGTGACAATGTGAAAAAGTGGCACGACCTTCAGAGGAGACTGCAAACCAGTACACTGATTGATCAAAGACAGATGGAGTTGATGCAACTTGAAGTTGAACACTGGAAAGGCGTGATTCGGAGAGTGATTGCCATAGTTTCCCATCTGGCAGAACGCAACCAGGCTTTGAGAGGAACTACCAGTACCGTGTATGATCGCCACAATGGGAATTTTCTGGCTCAAGTGGAACTCCTAGCACAGTTTGATCCGGTAATGAATGAACACATCAGACGAATACAATGCAAAGAGACAAAGGTGCATTACCTGAGTGGAGTCATTCAGAACGAAATCATTCAGCTGGTCGGAGACAAAATCCTACAGGAGATTGCAAGAAGAGTGCACAAAGCAAAATACTTCTCCGTGATCATGGATTGCACTCCTGACATCAGCCACAAGGAACAACTTTCTGTTGTTCTCAGGATTGTCAACTGTGAAACACCTGTTTCTATTGCTGAGCATTTTTTGGGATTTGTACATGTTGAAGACACAACTGGTAAAGGGCTCAGTGAAATCCTGCTTGACCAGTTGGAGAAGCACAACCTCAGCATTTCAGATTGCCGTGGGCAGTCATACGACAATGGCAGCAATATGATGGGCCACAAACAGGGTGTGCAGGCAAGAATTTTAGAGCTGAACAACAAGGCGCTATGCATCCCATGCAGCAGTCACACACTAAATCTGGTTGTGTCAGATGCTGCCAAGTCTTCAGTGTTGTCCATGTCTTTTTTTGGTATGCTGCAACGACTGTACAACCTTTTCAGTTCCTCTGTGCACCGCTGGGCAATTTTGAAGCAGCATGTGAAGCAGCTCACCCTTAAGCCACTTTCAGGGACGAGATGGGAGGCCCGAATTGACAGTGTGAAGGTAGTGCGGTACCATCTACCTGAAATACTAGACGGACTGTCAGCACTGGAGACATATGCTACAGAGAAGGGGGACTCAGAGACCATGTCCTCAGCAAAAAGCTTACATGGTGAGCTTAAAACATGGTCCTTTCTTCTGTGCACAATAACCTGGTACAACGTTTTGTATCAGGTTAACCATATGAGCAAGCTCCTCCAGAGCCCGGATGTTTCAATGCAAACACTGAAAAAAGAAACCGAGGGAGTGACAGAGTACCTAGAAGATTTCAGGGAAAATGGACTCGCATCAAGCCAAACGGATGCAATGGAGATTGCAGAAGATCTGGAAATTGAGAGGAAATTGCCTGAGAAAAGGCAACGTAAAAAGAAAAGGCAGTTCCTTTACGAGAGTACAGATGAAACCCAATCGACCCCAGAAGAGGCCTTCAGAAGGGACTTCTTCCTGCCTTTGGTTGACACTGCCATCACCAGCCTAAAAGACAGATTTTCCAGACTGGAGGGGGTGTATGCCCTGTACGACTTCCTGTTCAGCATTGATATCATGAGGGCCACAATCAAGACTGGGAAATTGCATGAGAGATGCAGGAAAGTGGAACAAACCCTCCATGATATTGATGCAGACGACTTGGCATTGGAGATCAACTCTGCTGTCCACACCTTTCCAGATGAAGTATCCAGGTGCCCATTTAAAATGCTGGACTACATATACAGTGAGAAGCTGTTGGACCTGTACAGCAATTTAAGCATTGCACTGCGCCTACTTCTGACCCTTCCTGTCTCGGTTGCCTCCGGAGAGAGGAGCTTTTCATCTCTGAAGCGCATAAAGAATTACATGAGGTCAACTATGAGCCAAGAGAGGCTCTCTGGACTGGCACTCATGTCAATTGAGAGTGACGTCCGCAGGTCTTTGGACTTGGAGGGGATTGTGTCTGCATTTGCTGAGGCCAAGGGCCGCAAGCAGCAGTTTCAGTAGGAAATAAAAAAAATAATAAAGGCTACTTTTCAGTGTATGTTTGACCTCTTTTGTGATTAAAACGCACAGAATTGCGGAAATTTTTTTTTTAAAGGCCCCCAACAACTTCTTTGCCTAGGGCCCCCAAAATCCTAGAAACGGGCCTGTGCATACATAATAAAACCCACTGTAAATGTGATTTTGTTGTTGCAGTGTTCAGTCAGGGGGACAAAGGCACGTCTTGGTACATCATCTGGAAGGGCTCAGTGAATGTGATCACACACGGGAAGGTAAATCCATTCCCTGCTGCTAGAATAACCTTTATGATAATAATAATGTACGTCAGTTTAATGTAATGCTGTGTGGTTGCAGGGTCTGGTGACCACTCTCCATGAGGGGGAGGACTTCGGGCAGCTGGCGTTGCTGAACGACGCCCCGCGAGCCGCCACCATCATCCTGAGAGAAGACAACTGCCACTTCCTGCGGGTCGACAAACACGACTTCATTCGCATCCTCAAGGTGAGATCAGTTGATCAGGTCTCGACTGAAGCTGTAGACGTCTCTTTTTATCTATATAATGCACCCGTTGAGGTTCGCCAATAAAGCTTTGAATGTCACTGGTCCTCTGAACAACATTTCCAATATGTTGTTTTTTATAAATTTAAATGAATGAAGTTTTTTTTTTTAAACATAATGAATACAAAACAATTCTTTAAAGAATATAATTTTAAGAAATAAAAAATAAAAATGAACTTCAATAATTTAATAGGTTGGACTTTACAATGCTATAAATGAATCTCAATTTTGGAAATGATAAATAAATGTTGTTTGTTCGAAATATTTACATATTTATGTTTATTTAAATATATTTTTAATTTGGAAAATACATATTTATTTATTTTTGTCAATTTGATAAATTATTATGTCTTTTTTTCCAGATAAATATTTTATTATTTGGGAAATTATTTAAATAATAGTAATTTTCTCTTTTCAATAAATGTGACTTATTCAGTTTTAATGCTTTGCAGTAATTGTAAATGTTTGAATCACACAAATCTGAAACAATCCTACATAATACTCATAATATTGAATAATAATATATGTATCTGCAGCTCTAAGATGCCTCACCATGCATGTGTGTGTTTGTTCTGCAGGATGTGGAGGCGAACACGGTGCGGCTGGAGGAGCACGGGAAGTCGGTCCTGGTGCTGGAGAGGAGCAGCGACTGGGCCGAGACCGGTGGAGCAGCAAACAACAGCAAGTGAGAAACACACACACACACACACACACACACACACACACACACACACACACACACACATTTTCACTCATTCACACACTTGGAGTGGGCATGGGCAGCTCTGTGTGCCAGATAGTTTAAGAGTTATTAATCAGCTGTTATCTAACAGCACTAAGACATGGACTCTAACCCCGCCGTGCTGAATGACTTCTTATCAGTGTTTTAGCAAACATTAAAGTGAATTAAGGTCCACCTGCCGAACATGAACACCTTCTACACAGACATCCTCTCTTGTTTCCACCAAACAACCAGCAGTTATTATCTGAGGATTCTATTATCAACCTATCATTGGACCTGATGCCATTGGTACGGTACAAAAGCGCTACAACAGCCAAAACATTTCCTTCAGGAGATACGCTCTGCAGCTTCAGAAACGATGCAAATATAAAAACACAAATGTACCAAAACACATGCAGATGATGAACGCTGCAATAAAACTTCCAGTTATAAACACACAAACAATGCTCGATGCATACATGCATGCAGATCAATACAAAGGACATACTAATGTTGGGAACTTTAACCTGTGGTTTCTCTCCCTGCAGGTACACAGTGATGTCAGGAACTCCAGAGAAGATCCTGGAGCATCTGCTGGACACGGTGAAGCTGGACTCTAATGGAAATGATGCCATAGGTGAGCCTTCAGGCACCTTAACGGAGGGATTCATTGTGATCCGATAACTTCAGCTAATAGTTAACTGTGTGTTGTTGTTTGTGTGTGTGTGTCTCCCTGCAGACCCCTGTGTCAGCGACTTCCTGCTCACACACAAACTCTTCATGCCATCAAGCCAGCTGTGCCGAGCTCTGCAGCACCAATATCCTCCAAAACAGATTAAAATATATATATTTTAGCCCAACATTAGCCTCCTTTAGCTTAGCGGTGGTGACGTGAAGTGATGTGACCGTGCTTTAGTTCCTTTATAGCCCATCATTAGCCTCCTTTAGCTTAGCGGTGGAGACGTGAAGTCATGTGACCGTGCTGTAGTTCCTTTATAGCCCAACATTAGCCACCTTTAGCTTAGTGGTGGTGACGTGAAGTCATGTGACCGTGCTTTAGTTCCTTTATAGCCCAACATTAGCCTCCTTTAGCTTAGCGGTGGTGACGTGAAGTCATGTGACCGTGCTTTAGTTCCTTTATAGCCCAACATTAGCCAATTTCTTGTAGTAGTCATTGTTTCTGATTGTGTGTTTGCACCTTAACCATCCCTGCACCTATAATGCCAAGCTCTCTGAGGGTTCGGATCAGGAGAGGGCGAACTACGTCCTCACCACCAAGCAGAAGGTGGTGAAACTGATCGGCCAGTGGGTGGCGCTGTATGGACTCCTGTTGAAGGAAGACTCCATCGCTATGGAATCTCTGGAGGTGAGATGTATTCACTGTTACACCATCTATTGCTTTTTGACTCAATGTTCAATCTGGAATTTGGTTAAAGTTGTAAGATAAATACTATCTGATACTACTATACTATCTACTCAGTAAGCACATCTTCTCAAGAACTTCCTACACAATCTGTTTTTATTGCTCTCTGCTGGACATTAGAGAGAATACAGTGGCTTGTTCCTTTAATGAGACATTAATAATGCTGCTTTTCTAATTTATATAAACTTTTGTAAACAGAGGTTGAAGAAGGAGGTGGCCGGAGACTATCGTCTGTCCAGCATGCTGAAAGATCAATTTAGAGACAGGAGGAGAACCAAAGTGTAAATCATCTCTATTGTCTTTATAACATCTTGTATTTAAATTACATTTATAGAGTCATGCATCTTGCAGCCTGCTCTCTAAAAGTGTTTCTCCTCTGACATCTTCACAGATTGGAGAATGGATACCAGTCTCTGAGCAGGGTGAGCTATATCAGAGTTTATATGAATCAGATATACGCATGAATGTCATTTCTCACTTAAATGTCACTGATTTTCCGAGTCACTCTTCACAGATTCAGCAGTTTGATTGGTTCTCAAACTGTGAGGAGCCGGTGGGGAGGTTACAGCCAATTAGAGCACAGGATAAAGGTGAGTAAAAGCTTTTGACCTCCACACGGGGTTTGGAATCATTCCTGCACCACTCACTTTCAAAATGACCATCGGCTCGTGTATTTTTGTTTTAGTTTATTGTAAATCATCATGTATCAGATCATTGCATCCTGACCTGTTTCTCCTGTCCTCTCTCTGCAGTTCTGTACGAGATCTACAGACCGGACTACAGACCGCTCACTCTGATGCTTCCTGTCAATGCGTCGGTACAGGAAGTGATGTCAGCCACCGTCAAACCTGGAGGAGATCACGTCCTCGTCAAAATGAACTCATCGGGAGGTAGGAATAGGCTCCCTGGAAGCATGTGTGCTCATTGTTGATATTTTTATTCTTCTTGTTACTTTATGTTTTTATTCATTCATATTAGATATTAGACATTATAGATTTTCGTGTCCATTTATCTCCATTTGTTTACTGAGTTTTGTCCATTTCTGCTTCAAATCGTTTATTTTCTTCCAATAGGCAAAGATGTTTTGTATTCCTAATGCCCGTTTGTGTATAATTTTTAAGTAAAGCATTCAGAGCTTCACATCATTGCCAATTTCTGCCCTGAAATGAGTTGTCTATATTTCATCCACAGAGAGAGCTCAGTTAAAGCTGGAAGCCTCTGCAGTCTTCACGGCGCTGGGACTCAACGAGCGGCTGTTCATCTGCAGCAGCAGCCAGGTGGATCAGCTGGTGAGGAGAGATGAGCAAGATTTCTGCAGATACATCAGCTTTCAATAAGCCAAATATGTTAACGTGCTGCGAAAAAAGAACAAAAAAAGGGATTTCAGTTGGCAGTGGAAACAGGTGCTTTTTTTTGCCTGTGACGGAAGAATTGCAGACTTAAAACTAAATGACATGTACTGTATTTCTCTACTCCCTTACTGGTGGTTTGAGTCAGTTTCCTGCCTTTGAAGCCATCAAAGGCCCGCTCACATCCCTTTTATTTCTCCCAGACGCCCCTGAAGGAGCAGCAGGGGCCTGAGCGAGGCACCCTGGACGTCCTGGAGCAGATGGGCTCTAAAGATATCGCCTCTGAACTCACCAACTACGACTGGGAGCTGTTCACCGCCATGCACGAGGTAACAGCAGCAGATATGATGTATAAACTCTGACAAACAGGAAACTGCTTATATCAATTCCCATGAACATCAAGGCTCAGCGGACAGGCAGATATTTCCACTTCTGGTGCATCACTTCCTGCATGCTTCACAGGTTTTATAATCATGAAGACACCTTTAGTGTTGTAAAGGGATGACGTATTCTTGTTGGTTAGTTATTTTGGGTTATTGCATAAAATAATACAAAACGTTTATGATACTAAATATGATATGATAGCTAAAGTAAATACTACTGTAGGCCACAAAGGAACTACAGCACAGTCACATGACTTCACGTCTCCACTGCTAAGCTAAAGGCGGCTAATGTTAGGCTATAAAGGAACTACAGCACGGTCACATGACTTCACGTCTCCACCACTAAGCTAAAGGAGGCTAATGTTGGGCTATAAAGGAACTAAAGCACGGTCACATGACTTCACGTCTCCACCGCTAAGCTAAAGGAGGCTAATGTTGGGCTATAAAGGAACTACAGCACGGTCACATGACTTCACGTCTCCACCGCTAAGCTAAAGGAGGCTAATGTTGGGCTATAAAGGAACTACAGCACGGTCACATGACTTCACGTCACCGCCGCTAAGCTAAAGGAGGCTAATGTTGGGCTATGAAGGAACTGCAGCACGGTCACATGACTTCACGTCTCCACCGCTAAGCTAAAGGAGGCTAATGTTGGGCTATAAAGGAACTACAGCACGGTCACATGACTTCACGTCACCACCTCTAAGCTAAAGGAGGCTAATGTTGGGCTATAAAGGAACTACAGCACAGTCACATGACTTCACGTCTCCACCGCTAAGCTAAAGGCGGCTAATGTTAGGCTATAAAGGAACTACAGCACGGTCACATGACTTCACGTCTCCACCGCTAAGCTAAAGGCGGCTAATGTTGGGCTATAAAGGAACTACAGCACGGTCACATGACTTCACGTCACCACCGCTAAGCTAAAGGAGGCTAATGTTGGGCTATAAAGGAACTACAGCACGGTCACATGACTTCACGTCACCACCGCTAAGCTAAAGGAGGCTAATGTTAGGCTATAAAGGAACTACAGCACGGTCACATGACTTCACGTCTCCACCGCTAAGCTAAAGGAGACTAATGTTGGGCTATAAAGGAACTACAGCACGGTCACATGACTTCACGTCACCACCGCTAAGCTAAAGGAGGCTAATGTTGGGCTATAAAGGAACTACAGCACGGTCACATGACTTCACGTCACCACCGCTAAGCTAAAGGAGGCTAATGTAGGGCTATAAAGGAACTACAGCACGGTCACATGACTTCACGTCACCACCGCTAAGCTAAAGGAGGCTAATGTTGGGCTATAAAGGAACTACAGCACGGTCACATGACTTGTTTTTTTTTCTGTCCCTGCAGGTGGAGCTCGTCTACTACATATTCGGACGGCATAAATTCCACGGCTCCATCACGGCCAACCTGGAGCGTTTTGTGCGGCGCTTCAATGAGGTGCAGTACTGGGTGGTGACGGAGCTGTGCCTCTGCGAGGACCTGATGAAGAGAGCCCTGCTGCTCAAGAAGTTCATCAAGATCGCTGCAGTGTAAGCTAGACGCAGCTACATAAAATCCTAAGGGGTTTGATGATGCAAACTGAGGACAACGGAAAGATGTAAAGGAAGGATGTCCGTTCAATTATTTCTGGTAGCTGATGGTAGATAGTAGCTTCCCTAGCACAACACTGCGACAGACCTGTCAATCACAGGGTAGCCTTAAACCCTAAAACATGCACAGCTTTATCATCTATTTTACTCTTAATGAATCTTGCTCTGTTGAAGAGGATTTGAAACTACAGATTGAGACCATAAACTCATCAGGGAAATGATTACTGAGGGAAGAAATCAAGAGAGAAGTAGGCACATTTTCTCATAGACTTCTATACAATCTGAATTATTATACCGCCCTCTGCTGGACATTACAGAGATTGCAGGTTTAGGGTACTTCTGCATTGGCTTCACTTTTTAGAAGTTCAAAAACAGGCACAATTGTTGACATTACCATTAGCATGCCAACGTTAGCATTTAGCTCACAGATCCCCTAGCGTAGAGTCAACTCGTTTACCTGTTTGCATATAACCTTTAATCTTCAAAACCGGCAGAGAACCTCCCTTTGTCGCCTGAAGTATCAATGTGTGTGTGTGTGTGTGTGTGTGTGTGTGTGTGTGTGTGTGTGTGTGTGTGTGTGTGTGTGTGTGTGTGTGTGTGTGTGTGTCTGTGTGTGTGTGTCTCTAGATTAAAGGAGCAGAAGAATCTGAATTCATTCTTCGCTGTGATGTTCGGTTTGAGCAACAGCGCTGTGCACCGGCTTTACAAAACCTGGGAGGTGAGAAACCACTGACTGTAGAGAGATTATGATGATTATATATAATGTGTATGAACTAAAACACATCTCTGTATGTCTAATCCAGAGAATACCCAGCAAGATAAAAAGGATTTACTGCTCCTATGAAAGGTTGATGGTAAGTTACACATCAGTAAACTTTATAAATGTACATTATTTTAATGCTCTAATACGATATAATATCTGTGTTTGTTCTCCTGTCAGGATCCCTCTCGTAACCACCGAGCGTACCGACTGGCTGTGGCTAAACTCAGCCCTCCCTACATCCCCTTCATGCCGCTGCTGCTCAAAGGTGACAGCAAAAGCATGCTTCAAACCTGCTCAATAAAACAAACTAAAACCACTTTTCAAATACAGAAACAAAAGTCTGGAATACTATCCCTGCAAATATAGGAGAGTACTTTATATTTGCAGGGATAGGCATGTTTGTATTAAGAGCCTGCAGTCTGAGGTTCATTTTCAGACGCATAAACCACTTTATAATATATAAAGTGGGGGGATTATCTGCAAAAATCAAATATCATGCATCCCTTTTGTATGAGCACATGACCAGGGACATCTGCTGCAATAACTGTATCAGCTGTCACAGTTTCATAAACAGTAATTAAATGCTTCAGTAAATGTTTATGTCTCTGCACAGACATGACGTTCATCAACGAGGGAAACCCAAACTATGTGGACAAACTGGTCAACTTTGAGAAAGTGGTAAGACTGGAACATGTTGTGTCACGGGGTTCGGTTTCATTATACCTCTCTCAAATGTTGCCATGGTATTATTAACCTCATCCTTTTCCTCCCATCGTCACAGCGCATGATCGCCAAGACGGTGAAGATTGTGCGAGGATGCAGAAGCCAGCCGTACGGTGAGTTAGAGACCGTTTCAGAAACGTTTCAGAAACAAAATCTCTTTAAAAATAACTGGGATTGAGGGGCAAACATTTCCTTCTGGAACTCAAAAATATAGATATACATTTACCAGCTAAGGCCTTTTTATCTGCTCTTGTTAACACACAAGGTGCTGATTATGCATGTGGGCTCATTTTAGACTCATGCATTTAAAACTATTTATGAAGTGTCCAAAAAAAATGTGTTCCCAGAGTTTTTTGTTACTTATTTCACATTTCCTGCACGGCCAGTGGAGCACAACAACCATGCTAACAGTAGAAATAATGTACTACAATTGCACGTGCATGTTAAAGTAAAGAGGTATTTTTCTATGAAGGATGCATGCAGGATATCTCAGAAATCTTAACTTGATGTCTCCTCTGCAGTACCGTCGTCTCCACAGAGGGGCCTCGCAGACCGGATGTTTCTGGAAGGGCCGTCCAATCGCATATCTACATGTGAGCTACAGTATTATTCAGAGCCTCTACATACTGATATACACCTGAACATCAGCAGGAGAGGACTCTTTAAAGTAGAGACACTACATACTGATATACACCTGAGCATCAGCAGGAGAGGACTCTTTAAAGTAGAGACACTACATACTGATATACACCTGAACATCAGCAGGAGAGGACTCTTTAAAGTAGAGACTATACATACTGATATACACCTGAACATCAGCAGGAGAGGACTCTTTAAAGTAGAGACACTACATACTGATATACACCTGAACATCAGCAGGAGAGGACTCTTTAAAGTAGAGACTCTACATACTGATATACACCTGAACATCAGCAGGAGAGGACTCTTTAAAGTAGAGACACTACATACTGATATACACCTGAGCATCAGCAGGAGAGGACTCTTTAAAGTAGAGACTCTACATACTGATATACACCTGAACATCAGCAGGAGAGGACTCTTTAAAGTAGAGACTCTACATACTGATATACACCTGAACATCAGCAGGAGAGGACTCTTTAAAGTAGAGACTCTACATACTGATATACACCTGAACATCAGCAGGAGAGGACTCTTTAAAGTAGAGACTCTACATACTGATATACACCTGAACATCAGCAGGAGAGGACTCTTTAAAGTAGAGACGCTACATACTGATATACACCTGAACATCAGCAGGAGAGGACTCTTTAAAGTAGAGACTCTACATACTGATATACACCTGAACATCAGCAGGAGAGGACTCTTTAAAGTAGAGACACTACATACTGATATACACCTGAACATCAGCAGGAGAGGACTCTTTAAAGTAGAGACACTACATGCTGATATACTCCTGAACATCAGCAGGAGAGGACTCTTTAAAGTAGAGACACTACATACTGATATACACCTGAACATCAGCAGGAGAGGACTCTTTAAAGTAGAGACTCTACATACTGATATACACCTGAACATCAGCAGGAGAGGACTCTTTAAAGTAGAGACTCTACATACTGATATACACCTGAACATCAGCAGGAGAGGACTCTTTAAAGTAGAGACACTACATACTGATATACACCTGAGCATCAGCAGGAGAGGACTCTTTAAAGTAGAGACACTACATACTGATATACACCTGAACATCAGCAGGAGAGGACTCTTTAAAGTAGAGACTCTACATACTGATATACACCTGAACATCAGCAGGAGAGGACTCTTTAAAGTAGAGACACTACATACTGATATACACCTGAACATCAGCAGGAGAGGACTCTTTAAAGTAGAGACTCTACATACTGATATACACCTGAACATCAGCAGGAGAGGACTCTTTAAAGTAGAGACACTACATACTGATATACACCTGAACATCAGCAGGGGAGGACTCTTTAAAGTAGAGACACTACATACTGATATACACCTGAACATCAGCAGGAGAGGACTCTTTAAAGTAGAGACACTACATACTGATATACACCTGAACATCAGCAGGAGAGGACTCTTTAAAGTAGAGACTCTACATACTGATATACACCTGAACATCAGCAGGAGAGGACTCTTTAAAGTAGAGACTCTACATACTGATATACACCTGAACATCAGCAGGAGAGGACTCTTTAAAGTAGAGACACTACATACTGATATACACCTGAACATCAGCAGGAGAGGACTCTTTAAAGTAGAGACACTACATACTGATATACACCTGAACATCAGCAGGAGAGGACTCTTTAAAGTAGAGACTCTACAGACTGATATACACCTGAACATCAGCAGGAGAGGACTCTTTAAAGTAGAGACACTACATACTGATATACACCTGAACATCAGCAGGAGAGGACTCTTTAAAGTAGAGACTCTACATACTGATATACACCTGAACATCAGCAGGAGAGGACTCTTTAAAGCTCTTTAAAGTCTAAAATGATTTCCCCCCTCCTCTTCCTCCTCCTGCAGGCTCAGAATACTCCCTCCCTCTGCGGAGCCCCAGCAACATCCGGCACTACATCCAGAACCTGAAGGTAATCGACAACCAGCGCAGGCTAACGCAGCTCTCCAGAACCATCGAGTGCTAGAGCGCCTGCCTGCAGAAGACTGAAGCAGAAATCTGAACAAAAACTCGAGACTGAAAGACTTCCTGTGGATTGACTTTAATTGAAGGACGTGTGGGGAAGAGCTCTGTGTGCACGGCATCAGGAGGGAACACATTAATAACCTCTCACGATGAACCACAGAGGAGACCATGACGCCAGAGGAACTTGTTTTGATCCAAGAAGCCTCACAGCCGTGCATTGGAAACAAAGCAATACAGGGAGGCACTGTAAAACATCACGACTCTAATGTTCTGTATCCTGCTGTCTGTGGAAGATCCTCGCTGCTGGTTCCACGCGAACAAACCCTGCAGATCTTTGCCATATTCTTCTCACTTTAGGTCAGTTTTTTGTGCACAAAAGCTTCCACAGTAATATATTGAATCGTATCATTTCCTGCAAACACATGACTGACATGCATCTGATTTCATACCATGTTTTTCTAAATAAATTATTTTCTCAGTTACATGTGTGTCAATGAAAGCCTCACAAAGATTTTGTAAAAAGGGAAATATTTTATTAAAAGTACAGGTAAAAAATGGACCAAAAAATGTCCCCTCCCCCCAATATGGGGTGAGAGAAATTCACAACAAATCAGATTCAATTTAAAAACACTCTCCTCGTCAGAAATATGTACAACTTCTTTTTGGGAAGTCCTGGAGAGTGGAAATTGGTTTACAGAAAAATAAGAATTAAAACCCAGTGCCGTTCCTGATGTCACCCCGGAGGAAGCATTGAAAAGATCCCGTCATCTTAAAGTGTTCAATCAGATATGGATGCAAACTGCGGATAATAAAAGGGTGTGATGAGGCAAACATGTGACATATGGTTATTATAATATTGCTGATCTGTGTCCCCGAGTTCAACTCAGAGAAAAAATATCCAGCGATGAAGTGAGAACAAAAACCGAGTGAGAAAGCGAGCGAATACAATAATACGTCACAGAGGATTTAGCGCGCGTGCTCATCACATACTGTGAATTAAAACACGTGAAAAGTCCTGGTTTTATGACGACAAATGAAACAGAAGAAAGCTCTGTAATATTAAAACAAAAGAGTGAATATAAATATTGCACTTTCACACGTTGACTTCCCAGAGCTCAGCTGCTCCTCCGGAGGTAAACCCTTCGCGTTCCTCTGGACCGTAATTCCCCGGATGTTGCACCGCCTCTGTCTTGGTACTTCCGGTTAAAGCATGCTTGCTATTACCTCGCATAGCGTCGCCAGATTTATCCAACTTTACTTTCCAGATAAACAGCTTTGAAAACTTTTGAATGAACTGGTATTACGGTTTTTTTAGGGGAAAAAACGAACCATTTTTATTCCCAATGTGTGATTGGTTCATCCAAAAAGCGTTAATTACAGAATGCACAGCGATGTCTGGAGCTGGGAGGAGCTGCAGCTGCATGGGAGCAATGGTTTTACGATGTCCCTCACTGCTTTTACGTACACTCACCACAGGGGGTTCAATTATAATTCAAATGTAATTATTAGAGCCTCTAATTGGACCATAGATAGATATATCCAAACCACTCACAGAGGATAGAAGCTGTGAAACCATTAGCTGTAAATTACCCCAAATAATGACTTAAACCAGAAGAACCAAGACATTGTTTGAACCAGACGTGGGCAGCATAAGGTGAATTCTCACAGACGTTTCTTTGGATTTACAACGAGGACTGTAAATGTGTTATCTGTGATGCAGTGAAACGAACATCCACTGCCTCATCAGACACAGAGGTGAAGGGATGAGCAGGACTGAGCAGTGGGAAGAGTTTAACAACACGTTATGGAACAAAACGCACACAATTAAACACATTTTACTTCATTCTGTAAAAATCTGATGCATTTTTAAAGAATCTGGTGGAGGAAGAGCCTTTACTGAAGTAGACGTACTATGTTCTTAAAATACTAGAAGTTAGAAGTACAACTGAGCAAAATGAACTTCAGCTTCAATAGTAAAAGTACTCGGCTCTTTTCCCTACATTATACTATTACAGGATATTAAATGAACCTGTTTTACATGCAGGAGTATTGTGCATGAAGTGTGAAGAAAGGCGCCAATTGACTAAGCTCTTACTCTGAAAATACCGAGTATGTTTGCAGCACAGTACTGCATCTTATCTTGAATATATAATAATAATTACTCATAAATGAAGCAAAAACTTGAATATTTTGCCTCCAAAATGTACTAGAGTAGAAGTTTATGCAGCACAAAATGGAAATACTCAAGTACAAGTGTGACTAAACAGGACTTCAGTACAGGACTTGAGTAACATTAACAACCTTCAGCAGTCTTTGCAAAATGTGATGTTTAAATGAAAATGTAATAATGCATGCATTGTGTAAAAACCAACCAAAGTAGAGGTTTTCATTCATAAAGTTATCACACAAATGTTCATTTTTATGCTTTGAAGCATCAATCATACTGACGCAAAATTCATTTGAAGAGAAATTTAGATTTTCTTTTATAGTTTTCGTTCCTAAAAATCAATTTTGGTTGGATATTACATAACGCATGTATTCTTACATATAAATAAAACTACATAACTCCTGCAATGTTTAACATCTACCTAAAAATGCAGCAGATTAATGCTAGTGAAGTCAAACTGTGATCCACGTTGTTGTGTTGTTGCACAATGTGTTGTTGCAAGGGTGCAAACCAATCCATACAAATAACACACATTCATAAATATCCCATTCACACAAATGCATGAAGACACACACACACACACACACACACACACACACACACACACACGTAACCATCAGTATTTACATTTAAGGCACGTCAAAAAATCATGATGCATTTTACTGCTGAGTCCCTGCAGCCTCTGGGGGGGAGCGCTCCTCTTTCTGAGGAATACAGTGTCTCACAGTCACACTGCACGGTGTTGGAAAACCCTCCTTGTGCAACCCTGAAGATCCCGACTTCGCTCTAAGGGCCTGAGTCCACGTAGCACCTTTTTCTGAGCGTTTACATTTTATTTCAATTGATTTCAATGACAACATGACCTTTTTCTGAGCGCTGGGCCTTGTTATGTGCAGCCGCTCTGAGCATTTTGAGTTTGTTTCAGCTTTCAAGATGAAGCGTAGATGATGCCACCGCAGAAATTGGATAAAAAGCTTGATTTTAAACTGTGTTTTCAGATGGAAACTATCATGGGCATATCGACCAGCCGGACATTGAATATGGCTGTCGGTTTTTTGTACTTTTAAATCTGTAGGTGGATCGTACTCCTCGCACTGCAGCTGTCAGACTGAGAGCGGAAGTTCGTTCAGACGAAGTGTGAAAGCAAGCATGTTTTGGATGATGCATTGTCAAGATATCAGTGTCGTTGAAGCAATAAAAAAAGGATCTAGAAGCATTTCTTGATGAGACGCTGGGGGCGGAAAAAGGCGCTATGTGGACACAGACCTTAAAATCTGTCTGCAGGAGCTACAACATCGCTGATTGTCTTCAGTCTGAGACATCGCCTCCGTGCTTCACCTCAGCGTAATTTCCTGCGCATATCCTCTCTTCTTCCTGCTGTGCGCTGCACAACCAGGCTGGTGCAGGCATGGGAGACTGTGAACATGAGCGAGGACTCAAACAAAGTGATCAGTAGGAGCAAAACTCTCAAAGGAAGTTCAGCCAGTCCGTTTTAGGTTTCTCTGGATAAATCAGTAGGTTTCCTTTGAGTGCAAACACATCTCAACGCAGCGCCGCCCTCCAGCCGTCTTCCCCGGCTGCTCATCAATAATCATCATCATAATGTCGACTCTTTCCCCTGAAAACAATCTGATCTTCCATCTGTAAAAACCATGTGTTCAGGAGATACCAGAAGGATACTTCAGGGTCTTGTAATTCACAGCTCCTGCTGCATGTAACCTGTGAGATCATTAGCACCAGAGTAAAAGCATCTCTCTGCAGACTCCTTTCCTGTTGATCAGTCTCAGTGAGAATCAGTTCTTCCGACATAAGTTAAAAAAAGAAGTAAAAACATTCATTTGGCTTTGGAGATCTTTGGGTTTTTCCTGTAGTGCAGCACAGTGGAGTTTCCAGTGGTGTCTCTTTATCTCTTTCTCCGTTTCTTCTGATCCACTCCTCATCGCACGTCTCGTTGCAATCATACGGCCGGATCCTGTGGTTCCTGTGGTTCTGCGTTACGCCTCGGACGCCGCCTGAGGCTTCAGCTGAGCCTTCTCCATCGCCGTGCCGTACGGGAGAGAGCGCTTGAAGAAGCCGAACTGCAGGGAATCAATCATTAAGAAAGCAGACATTAGAAATGACTACAAACACAGTCACTTAAGTAAGAGACAACATATTTTAAGGGGAGACTGTGCAGATAAATACGGTGAAAATGATGTGATCATGAGCTAATTTGCATCCATTTTCAGAACAGAAATGCAAACACTGGATAAAGCCAGATTTAAGATTCTTGTTTCATGTTGTTGACAAAGGTTTTTCCAGAAGAAATCACTCCAGAAATCTGAAAATACTGCCATAAAAACATCATTTCCTGCATGTTGCTTCATGTGAAATGGGATATAAATAATATGCATGCTTTAACATTGTTGTGGTTTGGTCAACTGAGACATAAACAACATTATTGGTTCATAAAATGTCAAAAGAAAGTGAAGAAATTGCAAATCTTTACATCTTTAATGTGTTTAAACTGTCCAACCCACAGTCTGAATCTTAAGTATATTTATTTCCCTTTAAAAAATGAAAACCTGCAAGAGAAGCATCATGTAACGCTAACTTTTGGTGAATCTAGGAGAAATCTACAGACACAAACAGACAAGGACAGTCAGATAAACTCCAGAACGTGGAGGTTTCTTTCCTTTAGTCTGAAAGTTATGCATGCTTTGTCTCGTCTGGTTCGGCACTGACCTTGTATAGGACGTAGATGAGCAGAGCCAGCAGCAGTAAACCTGCTAATATAGCCAGGATGATGATCCACAGAGGAACCGAGTTCTCTATGTCCGGCTTATTCCACACCAGAGGGGTCACCACCTGAGGACACATCGCAGGTTATCAGTTTAACTCAACGAGAGCTGCAGCAACTGAGGATTAATGTCCGACAAAATGTGAGAAAATAGTGGAAAACGACCCTCCTAGTTTCTCAAAGTCCAAGG
This sequence comes from Eleginops maclovinus, assembly GCF_036324505.1. Classification (NCBI taxonomy): domain Eukaryota; kingdom Metazoa; phylum Chordata; class Actinopteri; order Perciformes; family Eleginopidae; genus Eleginops; species Eleginops maclovinus. Next base: position 26,573,760 of record NC_086349.1, on the reverse strand, counting down.
TGATGTCAGTCCAAAGATCACAAATATTCACTTTTCTATGACATTAATTAAGATGAAACACTCTTATTATGTTTCTGTCAGAGCAGCACGCAAACAATGCTTTGCACGTGAATAGAAAATGAAATAAAATAAACAGTAAAGATGTCAACAGTAGGAATGTATGTATATCCACATCTGTGAATACATCTGACTGTAATCTGCAATTAAAGATGTTTTAAATACCTTTTTGTGTCCGCTGGGGGAGTGCTTTGGGGGCGATGGCGTACGGCATCTTCTCCACGCTGTATTGGGCCAGACACTCCAGCACGTAGTGTTTGTACGCTCTCTGAAAAGAGGAGAGATGATGTGAAAAAATGCAATCCAGCCGTTAGACACTGGGAGGCGACAGAGACTAGATCTCCATCAGCTCTTCTATGGGAAGCTGTGGTAGCTGATAACTGATTATGTTCCTGCTCACGCCATGTTCCTCAGCATGCAGGGGTCAGGAGTTTGTTCAGAGGCATGCAGAGAGGAGAAATGTAAACATGTAGAAAGTGCAGTCTGCAGATTCTTAGATAGCAGCTGTTCCCGTTCGTCAGCACAACATATGTGAGACTGTGCAGACCTCTGAGCTACAGTTAACTCTCCATGCTTCATTTTTATGAGCAAAGGTTAGAAAATACCACATTTTACTGATCTATTTTCTACGTCTGATCCAAACTGTCCACTTTTCACGACTTAAGAACAGCAACATCTTTATAAAATCCTTAATCTATGAATAAGTAGAACCGGGTACATTTTTATAAATTCAAAGTCTGTGAAAATGAGAAAACTTTAAACAGATTTAAAACACTTTTATTGTTTTCTAAAGCTCTTAATGGTCTTTTGCATAGCTATTTATCAGACTGCTTAGAACCTACTAACCCTTTAGGACCCTCAGGACTTGTAGTACCATCCTTTTAATTATAATGTATTCATATTTCTATTATACCTAAAGTGAAAACCAACTGAGGCGTCTTTTAGTTATTATTTCATTGTTTTAAATATACATATATTTTTTATAATACTTATTTTATTTTATTAGTATTTTGATTTTAATTCATTACTTTTTTATTGTTGTTTTATCATTTTTTGTTTTACTTCATTATTTTTTAGTTTTTAGTTATTTACCTTTTTCACTACCTTTTTTGTTGGTGGGTGTGTGTTGGTGTGTAGGTGTGTAGGTGTGTTGCTGGGTGTGTGTGTTGGTGTGTTGGTGGGTGTGTGTGTAGGCGTGTAGGCGTGTTGGTGTGTGTGTGTGTAGGTGTGTTGGTGGGTGTGTGTAGGTGTGTAGGTGTGTTGGTGTGGGTGTGTGTAGGTGTGTTGGTGTGTTGGTGGGTGGGTGTGTGTTGGTGTGTAGGTGTGTAGGTGTGTTGGTGGGTGTGTGTGTTGGTATGTTGGTGGGTGTGTGTAGGTGTGCTGGTGTGTTGGTGTGTGTGTGTGTAGGTGTGTTGGTGAGTGTGTGTAGGTGTGTAGGTGTGCAGTAAATGAGAGTGAGAGGCGAGGGTCTCGGTGACTGACCTCGGTGAACGTCTCGGCCCAGACTCGGGAGCGCACTTTGAGGATGGCGGTGGTTCCTTTCTCCAGAAGACCCACAGTGCATTGCAGCGCCCAGCACTCCGTGTTCGAGCAGGACTACAGAAACACAGAGGGGGGGGGGGGCATTTTATCACAAACCACAAACATAAACAAAAATAAACACAATAATAAAATGAGATTAAAATAAGAAAGAATAAAACCAGAATGGAAATACCAAATAAAAAACAATTCAAAAAGAATAAACTGTTAAAAAAATGGAATAAATAAGAATAGGAAAAATAAATAAAAATAAGAACACAATTATTTAATACAATCAGGAAGAAAAATAAGAATAAACTAATGTTAAAGTAGGACAATAAAAGCCAAACTTAAAGGTGGCTCTTAAAGTATGATCGTCTTTGCTGTCCTCACAATAACACAGGATGTATGTGAAATTGGACACCCTGAGGTTAAGAATAGAGACACAACTGAGAATGCATTTCACTAACACAAATAACCTCAAACTTATCGAACCCAAAACATTGGTTTAAAATCTAAGCTATAGAGTGTCTGAGCACCAACGGATTAATTAAAAGCCCAATTAGTTCAGTTTGGATCCTTTTTTGTCCACAAAAGCTGAACGGACAGAAGTGAAATCTGGCAGGACAGATCTGGTGAGGAGGAATCAGAGCCATGTTAACGCTGCCGGTCCAATAAAGAAAACAAAGAGCCCAATGTTATGACACTACTCCACGCCTGCTTTGAATTAGACCAGAGGAATGTCATGTGACTGTAAAAATGCAGCGTGCACCGCTCTGCACATTACCACCAAAACACTCCCAGTTTTCCTCGTACACACTTTTAATTAGCGCCTCATAATGCAGCGTTAGCAGCATGCACTCTGGGTTTGAGAGGATATAGAACTGAGCTTTGCCATCGCAGTATGAGAGGGTTGTAGCAGGAGTGCATGGCTCTCCTTATTTGCAGAGTTTCCTAAGACTCCGTCAGACAGACTTAAGCTGGGGATTCAGACGGACAGCGAGTGTATCCTTCCACTTCCCTCCCGCAGGACCTCCGTGGCCCCCGGCTCTGTGAAAAATGACATGAGCGTGGAGCGGAGCCAAAGATGCCTCAGACCCCGGGGCCCACGTTTCCTCTCTGGAGGGATTAAGTGGTCAAGATCTGGAGCTGTTCCCACAGCTTCGTGCAACAACTGGCCTCAGCTGCTGCACACTGTACATGCTGTATCTGCTCATACTGCAGTTTTCAGTGGGATGCACATTTCATAATGAAGTCTGCAGATGCATGATACTAAGTTGTTGATAAATGCATTTTGGTGCAGTTTCTGTGCAAGAGTTTGCAGAAGCAGCCAATCAGAGGAGCTTAAATACAATTAGATTTTATCTAAATCTAAATAAAACTATTAGTACAAACTATGATGACTATATGATGAGATGCAACCCAGTATTTTAACATTAAAGAGGCCCTTTTATGCTTGAATAAAATAAGCATAAAATAATACAAATTAAATACTAATAATTAAAAATAATAATAACAAAAATATTAATTAAAATAAGAATAGAAATAAGAATAGAACAAAAGGAGGAATAAAAATAAGAACTAAAATATTGAATAAATAGAAAATTATATCAGACTAAACTAAGATTAAAGGGCTGGGGTTTGCCCCCTCCTGTTTTAGTGCATGTAAATGGTCTGCAAATGGTAGAATCCCTGAGTTTCCTCCAGAGGGAGTTTCTCTCCCAGTATTTTAGGCAAAAGTATTTCTAGTTTTACTGAAACAAAGGACAGAGAAGCCACCTGCAGCTTGAAAGGGGGTCTAAAGGATTACTCACAACACCAATAGCCTAAAATTACAGAGCAGTCAGCGAAGACAGAAAGCCCCCCCCCCCCTCAAGCTCAACTACTACTAAAGGCTCTTTAATGTTAATCACCCCAGCCTGACCTCCAACCCCCGCCTCCTTTTAACGACATCATAACCTAATTATCCAATCCCAGGAGCCTCATGAAGGAGCAGCGTCCCCGAAATAGATCCAGACCCGACCTGCACACTTCATATATTGTTGAACCTTCAGCTGCGTTACCGACACACACACACACACACACACACACACACACACGTTATTTAAACCACATAACAACGTTAGGCTTCAGCTGTAAACTCACGCTGCTCATTTTCTCACTTTCAACTCACAGATTATATTAAACCTCACCTTTTGGACTCATGATAAAGTTCATCCATGTGTGAAATACTGAAGAAAGGGACAACTCCCTTAAATTAAATGTACAAATGAGGTGGTTTTTTGCAAATATGCATCCATTGGCGTTTCATGTTGTTGATTCTTTAGAGGCAAAGGTTTTTGCAGAGGGAGTCTCTTCCATAAATCTGAAAATACTACCATAAAAAGTCATTTTCTGCATGTTTGTAGTCATAAAATGTGTAGAACTGAGTGTGTGAATGGTGTAAAAAGCTGCAGAATATAAGGAAAGCGGTGTGTGTAAGTGCTATTTAAGTTAATGCTGAGGGAGGAGGAGAATACGTTTGAAGTGGAAGATTTTAGAGGAGAAAAGTTGTATTCATCTGACAGGAAGTCGTATTTTTTTAGGCCAAAAAAAAGGTTCAAATATCATAAAAACAGGTTATTAATCAAATAGTAAGTGTTATTAATATTTAGAGGAGAAAAACTGAGATTTTAGAGAGTGAAAGCTCTTCTGGAGGCCTGTAAAGATGTGGTAGACACTAGAGTTGAACAGGGTAACATATTTAGATATCACTCTCAAACTTCCCCACTTCATTACCGACATTAACACAATTACTGTTTGCATTACAAGTTTTCTGAAGTGTTATGTTTCAATATGCAAATGAGGCGTTATGTGATGCTAATATGGTGAATTTAGGAGAAATCTGCAGACGCGAACTGACAAAAGTAATGAAATAAACTCCTGAATGTGGATTGTTGATATTTATTTTCCACTAGTCTGAAAGAAGACAGAATGATAAACTGATTCATGCATTTAAACTTTCTTACCAGGTTGGTTAAATGAGCGAGTTGGTTCCTGTTGGCGTCCCTCCTCTCGACGTGGTGCTCCGGTGCCTTCAGGGCCAGGATAGGAGGTTCTGTGGAAGTGCGCTGGAGCTGAGGGACAACAAACACACACACACACACACACACACACACACACACACACATGTTAGCACAACACACACTGTGACCTCAGCAGGCAGAAGAACACACCCCCCTCTCTGTCAATACAAAGTTAGCATGACCCCCGAGGCTTCTGGTCATTAATCAGAAGCATGTGAGCTGCATGGAAAAAAAGCAGCGCACTTAGAAAATTCACCAGGGAGGAAAAAGAAAAGCAAGACAGATGATCTTTCAAAACATACGTCAAGCTTCAGGATGTAAACACAAACAAAATGCCCCCGGCTAATGGAAAGGGGCGTGGCCTTTTCTGAGTGATTTCTGGGTGAGGTGGTGCATCAAACGTCTCTGAGGAAGAAAAGGGGTTAGAGCTGCGACTTCAAAGTGGGGGTGGGGTGAGTGGAGAAGGGTGTGGACCAACCAGTAAGGAATCATGCAGACCGGTGGTGATTGACCTCTTGTGACCCCTGAGAGGTGGGCATCAGTGTTTAAACCCGGGGGAAACCCATGCAAACTATAACCCAGAAGTATATTAAGAAGAACGTGAATCAAAAACTGCAGGGATGTTTCTGTGTCCCTAAAGGCAGCATCTCCCTGGCACAAAAAGTCAATGGCATCTACGAGGATTCAACATGCTCCTCATATCTCATCGTGCACGAGACACACTCACCTTGAGGCGTTGGTGGTTCATGTTCCGGTCGGCGGTGCAGTTGATGGGGCCCTCGGTGGAGAAGCTGAGCGGGTACAGCAGCGTCTGGCCCTGCAGCCGGAGCGGGCAGCGCAGCTCCAGCAGGGTGTGGCTGATCCGGCTCGGCCCGTTGTTCACCAGCTGCAGGAAGGGAGGAAATTACCGGGAACGTTCAGTATGTGGAACTTCAAAAGAGAGTTTCATAATCTAGATGGAGCTGAGAGGCTGCAACAGATGTTTTCCCATGATGACATTTACATATTTCACAAACGTTCTTAATGTTTAAAAGTTTTTAGCGCTATTAAACGAACATTATTTAATTTTGAAGGCAGTTAGGATTCCTCCAGTGTTCATGGTTCTCATCTGATATAAAGCAGTAAAAACACTTCATAAAGTTTCAGTTTGAGGTTGAAAAAAAGGCAGTTGCTAACGTTAGCTCAGCTTTGATAACTTCATCCCATCACTGACATCCTTTCTCTGGTGTTTGGTAAAATTGAGGCTTAAAACCAGATATAAAGTGAGTTTGTGACTTTTTCTTGCAGCTATAACTATAGGGAGGCTCAAAGGATAAAAGAGGCCATGACAGGAGACCAAAGGAAACCACAGTGGGACATATTACGGAGACAAAATGAGGGAATATGTTCTCTGAAATGAAAGTGGTAAATATGTCAGAGAGGAATAAGGGTTTGTGTATAAAAAACCCATAGATTTGTCCAGTTAAAAGCACCAGCATGTAAAAGGTGTATTGTAAAAATGTGGATTTATAAGGCCATGACAGGAGACCAGAGGAAGACATTTAAGAGGGGGGGGGGTTAAAGGAACACTCTGATAATCTCTGATTTGACTTGTGAATAAACAATAGGGGCCTTGGCTATAAAAGCAGCTTCTTTCAGAGTCTTTTCTCCTTCATTTTTGACTTCAGTCTCACAGAATTTCAGAGTTCTCTCATAAATTTGATTTTTGGGGGGGAATTGTGCCTCCTTAAATCTCGTATGTATGAGTTTTTCGTTCGAATGACCTCCCTCCCAAGACATATGTTGACCCTGAAACACATCATTACCTTGATTTAAGTTACACAGTTATCTGAAACATCTGGGATGAATAAAGTACACATTTT
>NC_086349.1:26242258-26262258 GCF_036324505.1 Eleginops maclovinus | reverse complement strand
TGTTCCCTGGTCATCAATTAAATGATGTTTTCAAACACTTTCTATAATTTTTGAAGCAACTGTCTGAAGTCGAAAGCTAATGTAGGGCTATAAAGGAACTACAGCACGGTCACATGACTTCACGTTTCCACCGCTAAGCTAAAGGCGGCTAATGTTGGGCTATAAAGGAACTACAGCACGGTCACATGACTTCACGGCACCACCGCTAAGCTAAAGGCGGCTAATGTTGGGCTATAAAGGAACTACAGCACGGTCACATGACTTCACGTCACCACCGCTAAGCTAAAGGCGGCTAATGTTGGGCTATAAAGGAACTACAGCACGGTCACATGACTTCACGTCACCACCGCTAAGCTAAAGGCGGCTAATGTTGGGCTATAAAGGAACTACAGCACGGTCACATGACTTCACGTCACCACCGCTAAGCTAAAGGCGGCTAATGTTTAGTAGTCTCAATTATAAAACTGTTAGCAACTGTAGTAGCTAGCAAGTCAAACAAACCACATTTCAAACCATGCTTCATGAAGACTATAACTTGTTTTAACAGTTGTTGCAAATTAAATGTGTTTTTTTCTGCTGAGACTAATTGTTAACTGCTTCTCTTTGCAGATCTCTCAATTAAAAAGAGACAAAAGCAGACTTCCTGGTAAAATCACAGGAACTAGAGCTCTCTTTCACATGTACAAAAAACCCTCCATGAAAAACCCTCATCAACAGGACGCGCAATGAAATGAAATGAACATACATAAATAAACCTCAAGGACAGCCAGAGCTGGTTTGAAATAGACTTGAGGATAATTGGACTCCATTCGAAATGTGACGGCCCTGAACAGAGAGAAAAACACTGGATGATGAAATATTATTCATCCTATTTATATCAATGTCTTCTTTATTCATCTATTTAATACGGAAAATGTGCCTTTAAAGTGCGCATGAAGGATGAAGGGAACAGGAAGGAAGAGGACGGGAGTGGAAGCGGAAAGTACAGATATAATGGTGGAAGAAGTGGAGGTAAAGATGGAGTGAAAAAATGATGTACATTAAAAAAGGGAGGACGGAAAGCAGAGGAAACATGAGAGCATTTACCATCCTCTGTCCGTTCACATTAAGCTTTCATCTACCAGCTCTCTGCTTCCACATGTGAACGGCGTCACATGATCATCCATCTGAGACACAACGGCTAACGTCCATAAAAACACATCCGGGAAAAAGAAATTCAGCGTTTTCTATAAAATCTAATTGTTTGTGTCTACATTAAAAACTATAGATAGAGCATATTTAAACTCACAGCATGTGTCTCTAACTGTGGAATTTTTATTAGTGGATGATGTATTTTCGTAGGTTAGCATCTCCCTGCCTCCGTGAACAAAATCCAATGGGATTTTTCCATTGGATTTCAGAATATCACAGGAAATAAGTTGCATTATTCCTGGATGTAGAGCACAGGGACACATCTGAGTGTCTTTATTACATTATTAAAGTCTTTAAATGCCTGAATTGTGTTAATTAAATCATCTCTGCATTCAATTATAAACTGCAAACCCTGCTTAGGTCAGCAGGAAACACACACTGCGCTTATATTTTGAAGAAAAATGTGTGTGTGTGTGTGTGTGTGTGTGTGTGTGTGTGTGTGTGTGTCCGTGTTATTATCCTAAATGGCCAATTTCCTCGGGGAATTGGAACTTAATTAAATACACACACACACACCATCTGTATGAATGTGTGTGTGTGTAAGATGTCTGCATTTAGTAGCGGTATGTTGTGTGTGTGTGTGTGGGGCAGACTCTTTGACAGGAAGACAGATGAAGGACAGGAAACGATGAACTTGAGCAGACGGACAACAGTTGCTGTGTGTGTGTGTGTGTGTGTGTGTGTGTGTGTGTGTGTGTGTGTGTGTGTGTGTGTGTGTGTTCCTCTGATATTTGAATCCCATTTCGCCACATCAATACTGGCTGTCCACCTGACGCATGACCTTCAACCTCTTGAGGTCAAGGGGTCACACACACACACACACACACACACACACACACACACACACACACACACACACACACACACACACACACACACACACACACACACACACACACACACACACACACACACACACACACACCAATATGATGTCATTCATTCATTAACCCAACTACTGCTAATGCTTGCACTGCAGCCAGACGTCGAACAACAATAAGAAACAAAGTGTTTTCAGGGTTGATTTCATTTAGTTGTACTTGTTCAAAAGGCTCTTGATGTTTTGGGACCAGCCCACATTATTATTCCTCGTCATTTCATTATTCCTCCAGCCTCTTAGATCCTCTGCTATCACATAAAAAAGACAGTTGGCCTCACTTCCTGTTTTAACTCTCCACCAAAACAAAGCAGTTCTCTTAAAAACCCTGAAGACGCAAGCTCCGTTTTAACCACATTTTTTTGACATAGCCTTCAGCTTAGACTCACGGTTCTTTTTCATAGGTTTCATATTCATAAAATGTTCACATTATCCGACATGGAATAACACATCCATGCCTTCACGTGACGGGAGCCACACGGCAATGGCAGGTATGAGGTGTCAAACTAAAAAGGCCTCTTTTACTATTGAACAATAATTCAGATTTAATGACAAATAGGGAGCTTTATATTAACTCTAATGAGGCAAACTGATTAAGGTAGCAGCATCTGGAGGCTCTTATCAACACACACCTTCAAAAACCCCTTAAAAGGAAACTCTCTAGAGGACGTCCTTTGTAAAATTTCAGATTTCAACACAAGAGCTTCCTACATATTTTATAACCAGTACAACCAATCTAAACCCACTTTGAACAAATCAAGCTTGATGTTATACTAATACTTATACTGCTTCCACTACCAATACTACTTCAACAGACTACAAGAGATTCAACTACTACTAAAACTACCTCTTGTTTCCAATACCACACACAAACAAAAATTGCAAAACCAGAGAAACCCCCATATTCATCGCCCTGTGTGAGAGGAGAAGCAGTGCATGCTGGGTAGTGTAGTCTCACCGAGGTGTTCTGGCACTGGATGCAGGAGGAGTTGAAGCGGACCGCGGGGATGCGTTGTGTTTTCCCCTGGATGCTGAACACACACTCGTAATTCTTCTGACCCGACTGAGGCTGCGGCAGGTTTCGAGCTCGCAGCGTGATTGGACGGACCATCCCGGCCGGGACCAGGATGTCGGAGGTCGGGAGGATCTGAGGGCAGCCCTGCGGAAAGAGACAACACATACTGTGTGTAACTTTGACCATTGACAGGAAGTAACAGTATTTTTAAACAACAGTTTTTATAGTATGGTTTTTAGATTCAACTCTCCAATTATTTTGAGTCTCTTTGTGGTCTTTATGTGTTTCTCTTTTTTACCAGTTTGAAATGACAAAATGTATTGTGAACCTAAGTTGCCCTTATAATAAATAACTTATCAATATGTATCAAATTAAATAAATAAATACAACAAAAAACATTAAAAAGATTATTAATTACTTTTAGTATTTATTAAACTATACTCTGTCCTTTGGTGCCACGAAATGCACCCTCAAATAAAATGTAATATTATTATTAATATCATAATAAAAAAAAGTAAATGTGTTTAAAATAAAATAAATAAATACTATTTAAAAATACAATAAAAACAATACATTTGATCGACTAAATACATTTAAAAAATAATTAAATAATACAATATAAAATGAATAAATATCTTTTTATACAAAGGCAGCTAAAGTCCTCCATAAAGTAATTGTGGAAAATAGATAAATTAGACATTAATAAATAAATAGGAAAATAATACCAAACACTGTAAAATGACCATAAACTGGAATAGTTCTGGTTTGTGTTCAATGACCTACTAGCTGGTATCATCAGCATATCAAATCAACCACTGACCCCTTAACGTCGCACCGAGACATTTCATCCATTATTAGGATCAATTATTGATTAGACGGGCTTTTACTGGACCAGCATCAGAAATTATTAATAACCCTTTTTTTGTTCCTACTGTTAGCCCCTGTTTAAATGACCTGCCAATCAGTGTGGAGTGACAGCAGCACACATTTCAAACATATGTATTAATTAATAAATGGTGAAAGATTATACCAACAGATATTTGATATTGGAAATAATATTATGAATGTATTGTTGATGCTTCTGAAAATCCCATTGTCTGTGTACTCCGATAAAGCCTACAAAGGTGTGTGTGTGTGTGTGTGTGTGTGTGTGTGTGTGTGTGTGTGTGTGTGTGTGTGTGTGTGTGTGTTCAGTAATGGACAGCTGGTGAAAGATCCAAACTTCCTGAGGCTGCTGGAAACACGCTCTCACACACTGAAACCCCCACACACACACACACACACACACACACACACACACACACACACACACACACACACACACACACACACACACACACACACACACACACACACACACACACACACAGAGACACACACACACACACACACACACACACACACACACACACACACTCTCTGACTGTGTCGCTCAGTGGGGTGAAACCTTTATTAACAAGCGTCACCACGGTAATTAATTGCCTTGTGACTGACAGGAAGACCATTAGCTCCACAGGAAGTGGACCAGAGCACAGTGGACGCCAGCAGCGACTGTGGAGATTGTGTGACGAGCTGTGTGTGTGTGTGTGTGTGTGTGTGTGTGTGTGTGTGTGTGTGTGTGTGTGTGTGAGTGAGTGAGTGTGTGTCTAGGATAAAGCCCCACTGTGGCTGTGAGTCTTTCAGCAAATATTCGCTATTAGTCCAAACACTCGGCTCACCTGTGACAGAGTGAGCCTGATATGAGACAAGGTGACAGGATGTATTTATAAGTGGAACCGAGGGAAGAGGAGAGGAGTAAAACATCTCATGTGAGGACGTGTTGATGAGCTGAGAAACAAACACTGGCTTTTAACCAAACTCTGATCACAGACGCTTTATTTTCCCAACACTCCTGTTCCATCTTCTGAGGGGCTCATTAAGTGTGTGAGAGATGGTCTCAGAAAACTGTCTAATGAGAGAAGGGTTTGCACTCTCTAAGAGTTTTCATGTCTCGTAAGTTGCTGAACCAATGTGGAATTAAATGCCTTCTCATGGGGGCCCTATTATGCCTCTTCAGTGGGTGACACTCGCGCTTCAATTGGCTAGCGCTCGAACACGTTGTATGTGATAGGCTGAGGGGCTAAGGGGCGGGACATCTCTTTTGGAACCTCTCACATCCCAGCACTTTTAATGTCTTGTTTTTTTATCTTTGGTGGGATGATAAAGACCAGACTTCTTACCCACAGGCTGAAAAGATAACTAGTCCCTAGTTTACATCTCACTCCCTCAACACTGATAAAGACAGATATCGTCCTCGTCTTCTTTTCACAAACTTTATTTACCACCACAGTTTTTATGCGAACCGATCCTCCTCTAAACGTGGCTTTAGGCTTCGTGCAAACTACTTGAAACTACAGTAAAATCAACAACACTGCTTTTAAAACAAGCTGTAAAACTTGCTGCAGGAACCACTCTACTTATATGAGTTAACTTCAATGTAAGGCAGTTGTTTCCACTGTGTAATGTTTACCAAAACTTCCCCCTGCAGCTTCCCCCGGCTCTGTCTCTCCTCTCTGTATTGTCCGCTTTAGAGAAACAGATAGTCAGAGCAGCCTCTCTTCAACTCCCCAAAAAAACAGACTTTTATTCTGAAAATCCCTCCTCATCTCTCCTTCTCTTCGTCTCTTTATCATGAGTCTCTTTCCTCCCCCTCTCAAACTAACAACCCTCTCATCCTCCGCTCTCTTTAGTCAGCCTAATTGCCTGGTAATTAAAATTAATTGCTGTGATTGGACGCTTTCATGTCAATTAAGTGGCTATTCATCTTCCATTAGCCAATTAGCCAATCAGAGGTTGTTACTGTCACCCTGCAATGACACCGAGCACCAATCACGTCCATGAGAACCCCCCGAACAGAGCGCTCCACCGCTAACGAGCTAACAAGGTGCTCGTTAGCGGTGATCAGTTCCTGACAGGTGAACCTATCTGCTGCGTACAGGTTCCTCTGCACACAAAAAGCTCTTCATTTTTCTCAGACTGCCTCTGCTGCAGCTCCTCTTTTCACCCTCTGTTTGAAACCAGAGCCCAGTCTGCTCTGATTGGTTAGCGGTTGTGATTGGTCAACCACTTAGAGATGTCCCGCCCCTTAGCCTATCATGTAAAATGTATTGGAACGCTAGCCAATAGAATTGCTATATAGTGATGTCACTATGTTACGGAAGTAAACACAAGAGGAGGAGGAACTCTCAGGGATTTTAGCCTCTGCAGACCATTTACATGCACTAAAACCTATGTAACTCACTACAGCAGAGCAGAATAGGACCTCTTCACTTCCTGTCTTTACTTTTCTTGATCGTTGATCAGTCTGCTTGAGGTAATAGTTGTTTAGGATGAAGCACCATGTGAGCACACTGTGAATAACTGAGGTTTCATGATTATGTTTTCAAACAGAACTCCTTCACACAGCAGGAGCTCAAAACTTTAAAAACATGATAATGATGATTAAACTTAGATGTTCTTCACTTGATTGCTCTTCAGTGAAAACGACACACAAATAGGAAGAGATCAATTACATATATATATATTTTGTATATCTGGATCAAATACTGAAAGCTGATAAACGGATGCAGACTCTGGACTCATTCTTTACTCACTTCTTTATTCAAACCATTTTCAGGTTTTATCTAAATAAAGATCTTGCTTTTGGAAAACATCCAAAGAATGTTGTCCAAATAATAAAATGTTTATATTTTAATAAGGAACTTTAGAGGCGAGGTGTCCGCAGCTCCCTTCTGTTTAAAGATACCTAGTGACCTGAAGGTTGACAGATATTCATCTCGTTACTAAATCAGATGATTACATAATCGTCTCTTAGCAACATACTGAAACACACACCTCTTTACATCAACTCATAATGTTACGTTCACTTCTTTTAATTCATTTTTTAGTTTCATTTATTATTTTTATTATTATTTTATTTTTACTTTATGTATTTTTTATATTATTTAATCACTTTTATTACTTTCAGTGTTTTCAATTGTATTTATTATTATTTTTAATAAATAATTACATTAAATGTTTTGAGGCCCTTTGCACTTCGTTAATAATTATATGTATATAGTTTACAAGAGTTACTAAATTCATACACTTATATTAAATTAATCAACAGTCATATTATTGCAAATCAACAAGAAAAAACTATACTTTTTTTTGCATGTTTTGGTAAATTTCACATCCCAGATGTAATTTCCTCCATGCAGAATGTAGTTTCCATTCATTTCTAGGAAAACCCTCTCTCATTGACGCAGATCATCAGCTCTATATTTGTTTCATAATAACTGCATCAGAACCACAAGATAAACAGCTGAGATCAGAGGATGTTCAAAACCATATTAAAGTGAGAGATTACCAAAAACTCCGTCACCGTTTTCACATCATCCAGGTTTCTGAAAACTGCACTTCATCAAAGCTTCCCAGAAACTTAAATCACATCCTTCATAGAGTCCTTGAACGCATCAGCAAGTGTGTGTGTGTGTGTGTGTGTGTGTGTGTGTGTGTGTGTGTGTGTGTGTGTGTGTGTGTGTGTGTGCCCTTCATGTTGACCTGCAGCTTTACTGTTGTTTACTGAGGCGTGTAATGACAGAGAGAAGCAGCTCTGACCTCCGTCTCTCCTCGACGTTCATCCAGTGAAGGAAAGATAAATATTGATTCACACTGCAGCCCTAAGACTATAAATAACTATAAATAATGCTGACAAACTACGGGAGAAAGTCCTCAGTTTCAAAACACATTATATTTCAGATAAGTTTAAGTATGAAGTATAAGTTATAGGAGACAATATTTCCAATTCAGATCAGAGACTTAGATTTATTTAAGTCAAACAACCATAAACTTTAGGCAGAAACTACTCTCTCCTCGTCCCACATCCTATGAGTGTGAGTGTGTGTGTGTGTGTGTGTGTGTGTGTGTGTGTGTGTGTGTGTGTGTGTGATTGAGTAAGTGCGTAATAACCAAGGTTGTGTATCGATGTCCTTATTACAACAGACCCAAATGCATGCAGTAACCCTGAAGAAAATAGAGTTTGTTTGGTGTGTGTGAACGTCGGTGTGTAAGTGTGTGTGTGTGTGTGTGTGTGTGTGTGTGTGAACATCGGTGTGTAAGTGTGTGTGTGTGTACCTCCATGCTGCTGACCCGTCCCTCCTGGAAGGAGCAGTCCTGCAGGTTGTTGGTGCAGATGTGACGATATTTACACCAGTGACACGGGAACACACTGCTCACACAGGAAGTACACCTGGGGAGGGGGAGGGGGGGGGGAGAGAGAGAGCGGGAGGTTAAATAATGAGAGGGTGTAAGGTCTCCAGTTTAAAAAAGAAATATGTTGAAGCATAAATGATAGCAGCTTCATCCCAGCATCATTACATCTCATTTATTAAATATTAGACATTAACACACAACACACACACCATGTCAGTCTGTGTGTTTGTTAGGGACTACTTTCAGCGGTGGAGTGATACACATTTGGGGCTCTAGTGAGTTTATGTGGCTTTAGGAAGGTGTGTGTTGGATTTGGTCAAAAGAGTACAGTGTGTGTGTCTGTAATGAAGAAACATGTCAACTGAGGGACGATAGATGTGTTTTTAAAGGCTTTAGGACAAAAATGGAGGTCTATGGCACAGAGGAAGAGGGTAACTCAGCTGGTTTGAGTCTGAAAAAAAAAGCTGAATAAAAAGTAATCTGCCAAGTTTGGGATTAAAACAGATTGCAGAGCTTTAATCTGTGACCAAAGCAGGTGAGAGGATCCTGTATCACACACACACACACACACACACACACACACACACACACACACACACACACACACACACACACACACACACACACACACACACACACACACACACACACACACACACACACACACACACACACACACACACACACACACACACACTGCATTTAACAAAACAGATCACCGTGTGCTGAGACTTTACATTACAGCTCTGTGTGTGTGTGTGTGTGTGTGTGTGTGTGTGTGTGTGTGTGAGGAACTGTATCTGTGTCCAAGGCTCAGAGCTGCTGCTGTTACCATGGCAACACAGAGAGCTTGCCGCACAGATTATGTTACCCCGAAAAAACCTGCCAACCCCGAGGGGGGGAGGAGAGAGACAAGGACAGAGGAAACAAGGAGAGAGAAGAGGAGAGAAAAGGAAAAAAGAGGAGAGGAAGAAACCAGAGGAAATGATACAAGAAGGGAGAAGAGAGGAGGAGGAGGAGGAGGGAGGAAACAAAGAGACGGAACAAGTGGAGAGAAGAGGAGAGGTAAGAAGAGATGGGACCAGGGGAAGAGACAGAAGGAAAGAGGGAATAAGAGTAAAGGAAACAAAAGAAGAAACGATGAGAGTAACTGAGAAGAAAGAAGAAGGAGAGTAGGAAACAAGAACAAGTTGACAAGAAGCTAGGAAAAGGAGAGGAAATAAAGGAAAGTAAATATGAAATAATCAACAAGAGGAGAGGAAATAAGTAAGGAAACAAGGATAGGGGAGGAACACCAAGGTAAGAGGTAACAAGGAAAGGAATGAAAAAAAGGAAACAACGTGAGGAACCAAGAGGAAAGGAAACAAAGAGAGAGGAAGCCAATAGATCCAAGGAGACAGGAGGAAGAGGTAATAAGGAGGAGGGTATCAAGAGAGGAATCAAGAGGATAGGATGAAAGGCTGGGACACAAGGATAGGAAACAAGGAGTCAGCAGAGGAGATGAGTGCCAGACTTACGAGTTGAGCACAGAGCAGTTGTAGTAGATGAAGTTGGTGGTGATGAACTCGTGTCCGGTTTCTGTGGAGCGAAGGCTGAGCTGCACCACTCTCTTCTCCCCTGAAACATCCCATAATAAAATCATCATTATACTCTGCAGATACCACTGACACATGGATATAAAAGAGTGTGTGTGTGTGTGTGTGTGTGTCTTACCGTAGGAGTGTGTGTTTGTGGGCAGGTCTCTCAGGGACGGGGAGAGACACATCACCTGACCTTTACCCTGCACCTCTCCGGGGGTTTCACTCAGATCCTGGAACACACAGGAGACCCCCGACAGCACCGGGACGTTCTGCACTCTGATGGTCAACTGGAGAGAGAGAGAGAGAGAGAGAGAGAGAGTGTGAGAGAGAGAGAGAGAGAGAGAGAGAGTGATGTGTGTTACCTGAGTCAAGGTGTGTCCACAGAATGTAGTTCTAGAGTGCTGAACTGTTAAGGGCGCCAGTTTACCTGTGTTGCCGGGGAGGTGACGGACATGTTGCTCGGGGTAACGGCGATGTCCACACATTGGTCCAATCGGGTGTTGAAGTGCTGAGGCTCCTCCCACTTATCACACGCTTCCTGTCTGGAACACCTGGAGGGGTCACAGTCAACACAGGGTCAACATACTGAACACACACCTGTACACACACACATTTAGCGGTTTATTTAAAAATGTTTAGGGTTTTAGAAAGTAGGGTGATTTAACTGATTTCCATATTTTATTTAGTCTTTGTAATATTTTGAATTTGAAATGTTGACCTCTTAAGTATTTTCTCCATTTTATTTAGCAAATCATTTTGTTGTTAATTATCTAATTAAACTAAATGTATTTTATTGTAGTATTAATTATATTATGTGTTTGTTAATCATTTCATATTGATTTAATAATCACATTTAACTTCCTTTTTTAAAAATAACTTAGAATTTCTTTACATTTTTATTATTTATATAATTACATTCTTAAATAATCAACAAATAGATATGTATTAATAAAATTTGCACAGATATTTTTATTATATGAATAACAATCACAGAACTTTGATTTCTTTAAATTGAAATCCTTTTATTTATTTCATTTGTTTATAACACAGTTAAACGTTAAAAACAATGAAACTAAAATACCTTTTTTTGTTTTAGACTCTGAAGTCACGGTCAGGGTGGGTATTTTTTACAGAGCAGGTATGTAATGAGTGCAGGTGTGTGTTAGCATCAGACAGGTGTGTGTGTGTGTGTGTGAGTTAGCAGAGCAGCAGCTCTAACATATGCAGCTCTGTGCAGAACGTCTCAGCCTGCAGGAACGATGTGTTCACTTCTGATTAGCAGCAGACGGCCGGAGAGAGAGCGACAGGAGGAAGCAGAGCGACAGGAGGAAGCAGAGCGACAGGAGGAAGCAGAGCGACAGGAGGACAGAACTCTGCTGTAAATCATGATGTGTTTTTCTCTTTATTACATTAAGGACATACGGAGGAAACAGCCTTTTGATTTACTGCTGTTGTTTTTATTTACAGTAAGTGCAATAAGAATCTGTTTCCTTCGTGACTGTGTTTGAGAGCAGGACATCGTGGTTTTAATCACCATTAGAAACATATTTAACGTTAGATGTTATACAATAGTTTATTAGATTTAATTATTAGAATTTAAAATAAATGTATTGATTAATCATTTAAAATATTTACTGAATTGTCTATTTATTAATTGTTCTTGATTGATGGCCTCTTATTAAATGATACATATGTGCGTCTAATTGCATTCATTTGAATTATTTTAATCTCAATATTATTTAGTGATTAAAGTACATTGAACAAACAAAATGGAATTAAAACACTTTTTTTGTATTTATTTTACATCTTAACCAGATAACCACAAAACTATAGGTATCTCCAAAATGTAAAAGAGTAATAATAGTATTTTAATAATTAAACGACAAACTTTAGTCCTGCTTTAATTGGTCGATGGTGCCGGGCTTTTACTTTGAAGGTTGAAGTTAATTGGTGCTCATTCAAAGAGGCACTTCCTCCACCTGCCTGGACGCTGAACATCAAAGACTTGTGTGTGTGTGTGTGTGTGTGTGTGTGTGTGTGTGTGTGTGTGTGTGTGTGTGTGTGTGTGTGTGTGTGTGTGTGTGTGTGTGTGTGTGTGTGTTTGTGTGAGGTTGAACCATTTATGGAAACATTAATGACGCCTCATGGGAACACACACGATGGTAGATGTGTTGCATGTGTTTGAACCACACACACACACACACACACACACACACACACACACACACACACACACACACACACACACACACACACACACACACACACACACACACACACACACACACACACACACACACACACACACACACACACACACACACACTCCTCTCTACTTCTGATTTGTGTTTCCTCCGTCTGCACGAGTCCTCAGTGTGTGTTTTCCCGTATGGAGTTTGTTGTGTGTAGTGTTGAGACAGAGAAAGTGAACAAACACACTTTTAAAAGTCGTGTTGAGTTGGTAATTACATAATTAGTTTAGCTACATTTCTGCCAATG
Organism: Eleginops maclovinus; assembly: GCF_036324505.1. Taxonomy (NCBI): domain Eukaryota; kingdom Metazoa; phylum Chordata; class Actinopteri; order Perciformes; family Eleginopidae; genus Eleginops; species Eleginops maclovinus. The sequence goes on along the minus strand of NC_086349.1, from coordinate 26,249,864 downwards.
CTGCATTTAGATTTGTTGTTTTCTTATCAGCAAAATATATAAATAAATAAAATAGAGTAAAAACTTTAAATAAAGTCAAATGAATAACTTAAATTAAACTAAAAATATAACATTAATCATATTTTATAATATCATATAAGTTACTACAAAATAATACATTATGAAAAATACCACAGGAGGAAATATCTTAAAAAATAAAATTGTGTGAGTGTGTGTGTGTGTGTGTGTGTGTGTGTGTGTGTGTGTGTGTGTGTGTGTGTGTTGTGTGTGGTGTTGTGTGTGTGGTGGTGTGTGTGTATGGATATCAAATAAAGAGTCTTACTTGTTGAAGAGCACACACCAGCCGCAGTGAGGGTCTCCGGAGCCCAGACAGGCTGCACAGCTGCTGTACTGATCACAGCTCTCCACCGGGAGCCGGGTCACCTGAACACACACATCACACACACACATGTTGGTACAATGCTCCTGTGATCCACCCGAAACACTTTTCCTAAACAGAGATATTTAAACATGAGGATTTATTCATTTTTCTTTAATTATAGTCTTATATTTCAGAATAATGACGACACCACATGTGGATTTATTGCAGCTGGAAATAGTCCTTCACAAACGCACCATTTCCTCACTTTGTTAGTAAAATACTGAAATGAACAGACACGTTGACTATAGAGTGAAATAACACTGGTCCTTTAAACCCTTAAAGGGTCTCGTGATGCTTTTGGTATACAAATCTGTCAAATTCTAAATGATTTGCATATTTACTGTGCGATAAATTATACTTAAAATAGGAGTATAGGACGGTGGAGAGAAAGTACAGCTTGAAGAAAAGTGTGAAACTATTATTCATTATTTAAGCGGCCAAGGATTTTTCACCCAATATTATTATTATTATTTACCATCGATATTTCAATTATACAAATCTCCCATAATGCTTTATTGCAGCACCCCAGCGACCATGAATGAAGCCAAACATCCTTTATTTCTAAGCATAAAGTTGCTATTTAACATTCATTTTAGTCTAACTTTAGTTGCACTTTGCATAATTGCCCTTTTTCTTTAATACACTTTGTTTGCTTTTGTTTGTTTTGAAGTGTTTTGTTGATGCTTTAGTTTTTTAGATTTTGAAAGGATTGTATTGTTGTTGCTTCATGAGAATTGCCCTCTGGGGATCAGAACGCTTGTTGAATTTATTTGATGATAACTCAACGAACAACTAGCCGAAGATTAAAGTCATTCTCTGCAACGAGAAAAAAAGTTGTTCATCGGTCATCAAAAGTGACAAATTCTGGATCAACATGTTCATGGAAAACAAAACCAAAAGGCATCACGAGACCCTTTAAGGGTTTAAAGGACCAGTGTTATTTCACTCTATAGTCAACGTGTCTGTGCATTTCAGTATTCTACTAACGAAGTGAGGAAATGGTGCGTTTGTGAAGGACTATTTCCAGCTGCAATAAATCCACATGTGGTGAGTGTTTGTTGTGTTTTTATTAGCATTGCACAACAATGGAGCTGCATGGCACAGGAAGAGGAAAAATAAGATGCATGATACCTGTTTTCTAGATGCATTTACTGCCAGTTTGACTCTGACTGATTTCAGCAGACTTACGCTCCAAAGTAAATATAAATCTAGACTCATGAACCTTTAATTGATCGTCACTTTATTGTTGAGGTAAACATCTTTAATGACTTGTTATTGATTTTCTGGTTTTGTATAATCATAATGCAAGACTTCATAGATATCATTCCCACATTGCATATTGTGTGCAGTGTGTGTGTGTGTGTGTGTGTGTGTGTGTGTGTGTGTGTGTGCGTCTGCGTGTGCGTGTGTGTGTGTGTGTGTGTTTTCTCAGTGTGGTTTGGTGGTTTCCCGCTGACAGTAGACAGCCCGAGGCCTGTGTGTAACACATTAGTCTTGATTTTACAGACAGTTAGTCAGTGTGCGAGTCTGTGTGTGGGTGTGTGTGTGGGTGTGTGTGTGTGTGTGTGTGTGTGTGTGTGTGTGTGTGTGTGTGTAATATCTTCCACCCAGAGGTCAATGCAGCAGGAAGACAGCAAACACAGTGGACACTCTGTCTGTCCCTGTGTTATTCACACGTTAACACATGAATACAGTCATTGTCTCTCTCACACACACACACACACACACACACACACACACACACACACACACGCACACACACACACAGTCTCTGACCTCATTATCGGGGCAGTTCTTTAAAGGAACAGTGACGCTGTTTCTTTGTGCCAGACTTCATTCAGAAAACAGCTGATTCTGCAGTTTTGGTTCTCATACAGTCTCTCACAGTCACACTGTGTGCTCACTGCAGAGATGCACTGATTAAACTCTGCAGAAATGCACATGTGCTTAAAGCTGCACCTTCAATACACAACTTAAACACATTCAAAAGCAATGATTTGGGAAGGTTTTTCACTCAAAAGCATCGTATTTATTCAAGCTAAAAGAACAATTTTTCTTTGTAAGGGAAAGTAATCTCTTTGGCTTTCATCAAATTACAAATATTATTAATAAGGTTACCAATAGTTATTATCAAGGCCAAACTAATCAAAAACTAGGACACTTTTCCCATATCTATTACATTTATCTTATTAACTGTGAAATGTGTCCTGTTTATGCAATTAAATTAAACATTTTAGTTATGGGGAGTGTAAAACCTTTACAAAGTATAGACAATAAATACACATAAAAGAGGTTGTTTTTATTACCTTATCATATGTGTATTATTTACCGCCAATATTAAATTTAATATTGAAAATATGGTCAATAACCGCATATATAAGGTCCATTTAATAAACATTTTTTATCTCCAGGCTCCTTTTTTTCTAATACTAATACTGCAATTATCCATATTATATTTTCAACAACAGCTTCTGTGTTTAAAGGGTATTTTTTACCCTTTATTTTCCTATATTTGTGTGCTTAATTGACAACATTTATTGAAATTGCTTCACTATTGTGCATCATCCCTGCATTCTGCAGTAAACCCCCATCATTAAATTGCACTCTGATAATGCACTTCCACAAAGACGTCTGTATTTGCCACTGACAGATCTCTAGTGTCTGCTAGCTTTATATAAAGGACCCGTCTATATGTTTCCATCTGATCTGCACCGTGGTGATTCACTCTGTGGGAACCAGGCTGCGCTCTGATTGGCTGCCGAAGCCTCGTGTAAATGTGTGTTTATGTAACACTGCAGAGAAACACACTGACGACTCATCTGTGTGTGTGTGTGTGTGTGTGTGTGTGTGTGTGTGTGTGTGTGTGTGTGTGTGTGTGCGCCCACCTGTCACTGACGCTACAGTGAGGATGATTAGAAAGCTGCTGCACTACATGGTATACAACACACACTCTAATAACTATTGATAATAAAAATATACAGTAATGACGCCCGGCTGAACTCCAACAGCTGTTTACTGACATCAGTCCCTAAACACTGATCACATCTGAATATGTTTCTGTAAGTGTGTGTGTGTGTGTGTGTGTGTGTGTGTGTGTGTGTGTGTGTGTGTGTGTGTGTTTGTAGGTGTCGTCAGCTGCACAGGAACTAACAGTTGTTGAACTCAATACTGCTTCCTCTCAATGGTACAATAAGAGTTTCAACATGGGACACACACACACACACACACACACACACAAAATCATATACATAAACACAGTGTGAATGTGGCGCCAGCTGAGCGTTATTCACATTCACAACTTCCTGTCTGCAGATGTTAAAACAACAGATTTCATATTAGCCCCCCTTACACACACACACACACACACACACACACACACACACACACACACACACACACACACACACACACACACACACACACACACACACACACACACACACACACACACACACACACAATAAATAACTGCAGTGCCCAATGTAATGATAACGAGGTATTCATGGATATTTTATTTATTTACTTAAGCGTTGATTTGAGAGTGTGTGAGGTGTGTTCTCACCTGTCTGTCGCTCAGCAGGTAGATGTACTGATGGTCGGGACTGAACACCATGTCTCGGAGGATCGGCTTCCCTTCCACCACCGTCACTGTCTCGTACAGCACAGCATTCTGGGACGGCGGTGTGATGCCATCAACGCGAATCTGAAACACACATAAAGGAAATTAGCCTGACGCTAACACAACAACACTGAGGAAGCAATGAGGAATGCTAACATATAAATATGGTTAGCTCGAGTGCTAACAGCCCCATTAAACACAACGAGAAAAGCTAACATGAAAATCTGGTTAGCTCGAGTGCTAACAGCCCCATTAAACACAACGAGAAAAGCTAACATGAAAATCTGGTTAGCTCGAGTGCTAACAGCCCCATTAAACACAACGAGAAAAGCTAACATGAAAATCTGGTTAGCTCGAGTGCTAACAGCCCCATTAAACACAATGAGGAATGCTAACATGGATATCTGGTTAGCTCGAGTACTAACAGCCCCATTAAACACAACGAGAAAAGCTAACATGAAAATCTGGTTAGCTCGAGTGCTAACAGCCCCATTAAACACAATGAGGAATGCTAACATGGATATCTGGTTAGCTCGAGCGCTAAAAGTCTGATTAAACACAATGAGGAATGCCAACAAGCTAGAGCAGGGGTGTCCAAACTTTTTTCACCGAGGGCCACATACAGAAAAATACACGGAGAGCTGGGCCACTTATAGAGGTGAATATCACCTCAGAAGTTAAATTACAAGTTAGCAAAACAAATCAAATGTAGGCGAATAATGTGCGATAATTTCAAATGGTTTAAGGAAAGAACAGCCTACATCCTTTGTTGGCAGCTCATTCCTTAAGACAGAAGCCTCAGATTGTTTATAATAAGAGTACATATGAAGGTTAAATTTGAAGCTCGTTATGGAAATAAGTTATTGGGTTTTTTTTTTATCAACTAAGATTTGTTAGAAAATGTTTTACATTTTAAATGACTGAAATTATTTGAAATTGGGCTCATTAATATAAGTTAACATATATATTTGAGAAGTACAAAATAAGACAAGCTAAAGTTTAATTTGTGGGCCGTATTCCATTATACTTTCAGAATTTGCAGAGGGCCGATTCAAAATGGCCTGCAGGCCGCATTTGGCCCCGGGCCGTAGTTTGGACACCCCTGAGCTAGAGGATTGCACAGAAAGCAAAATATAGGCGGCGATTTTGTTTTGTTCTTGCTTCTTTTACAACAACACACTTCATTAGAATAAAACCAAACGCATTTCAGCAACAAAAAAGCTTTTTGGACAATTCGGCTTGATTGGTAATCTCCAATACCATTATCTTTAAATAAAACATTTCCTCACCTGAAGGTTCAAATCAAATCACCAACAATCTACAATCAACACACATCCAGCTTCCAACAGAGACTTTCAAAGCATGATTTTCATTCAAATAGCAATCAAAAAGCTTAAATGTGAACAAAAAATAAATTAAAATTAATTGCCAGAATTAATTCAGTTTACCAAAAACCAAAGGACCAAAGTGTACAGTCTGATTCTAACTTTGTTTTGCTGATTAAAAACACAAACGTGTTCAAATTGCGTCCATTAACTGCATCACATACAGTAAATTCAGACAGAAAGGATTAGAAGAATAAAATCATCATGACCAGGGGGACAATTCTTTGAATTTTTTGCCTGTTTTTGAACATTTTTGCGGATCACGATGACGATGAAGATGGTGTGTGTGTGTGTGTGTGTGTGTGTGTGTGTGTGTGTGTGTGTGTGTGTGTGTGTGTATATATATAGTGTGTGTGATGTTAAATACAGCAGAGGGCTGACAGGGAGATGAACAGTCTGTTTAAAAAATGTGGAGCGACTAAAATAAGATTCCCCAAATCTCCCCCAAAACCTCCCTCCCTCTCTGAGTCTGACCCAGAAAAACACCACAGAGGAAGAGGAGGAAGGGGGGAGAGAGGGGGGGGGAGAGAGAGAGAGAGAGAGAGAGAGAGAGAGAGCATTGAGGACAGAAGGGAGGGAGGAAACTGAGATGAAAGAAGGAGAAAGGTGGGATGAAAAAAAGTGGGTTTGAAGACAGGAAAGGAAGCAAGGAGAGGAGCAAGGAGAGGAGGAAGGGTATAAAAGAGGAGAGAGGGAAGATTAGGGAATGAGAAAGGAACAGAGAGGAGAAGAGGCTGTGATAGAGGAAAGAAAGGAGGATTAAAAGTGGGGAAAAGTGGTAAAAAACAAGGGGAGTTGAAAGAATGAGGAAGTAGGGGAGGGGAAGAACTGGATAGAAGAAAGAAAGGAGGATTTAAGGATGCAAAGTAGGGAAGAATAGGTTAGAGATGAGGAAAGGAAGGTGGGAAGGAAAACGAGGAAAGGACTGGTAGAAAGGAATAAAAGCGTAGGGATAAAGTGAGATGTAGGAAGTAGTAGAGAGAACGAGAAAGGAGAAGAGGAGCTGAAAAAGACAGAGGGAAAAAAAGAGGATTCAAGGATGAAAGGTGAGACAAAAGTAGGGAGAGTTAAGGAAAGGAGGCAAGGACATATGGATAGTGGGAAAAGGAGATAGGAGATTGAAGGGTGACATGTATGCAAAGGTGTTAGGATAGGAAGATAGGAATGGAAGCAAGGACACATGAAGCAAGGAAAGGATAAGGAGAGAAAGAAAGTAGAACAAAAAGGAAAGGAAGGGGGAGGTGTGTAGAGAGATGAAAGGGGAAGAGGGACACATAGGAGAAAGGAAACAAAGTGAGGGAAGGAGACAAGGACGCACAAGGGGTTAAAAAGTATGGAAGCAAGGAAAGAAAGTAAGGATATAGGAGAGAAGGAAAGAAAGTGGGACAGGAAATGAAGAAATGATTAGAAATAAACAAAAAAAGATGAAGAGCGAGAGATGAAGGAGTGTGTGTAGTTCTCCCTCAGTGTGTTAATTAGCTGTCTGCTCGTTAAGCAGCCGAGCTTAATTAGAGCTGACGAGTTACACACACACACACACACACACGCACACACTGATGATGAGGCAGCAGGTCTGACTCACAACCGAACCCACAGCTACACAATCCTGTTTCACGGAGACACACACACACACACACACACACACACACAGCAGCAGCAGCAGAGAGGGAGGAGACGTTTAAGTAGGACACTGCAGCAGACAGCAAATGCAACACACAGAAATCGGTTCTGAAAAATGTGTTTAAAAGTTGTAACCCGTCAGGTTTCTGCACCGTTACACGAGCTGAGTTTACCCAAACAACAAACGCTTCAGAAAACATGTCTTGTTTTATTATTAGGTGAGGTTATTCAGTAAGAAACAACTAAACAGAAACATTTTAGAAAAGGATTTTGAATGCTGCTGGGTTTTAGGAATTGGACAGCTTGGTTTTACTGTTGGGATGGAAGGAGAGAGTCTCAAATGCTTTTTTAAATAACAATATTTAATAGACTTTTCAATTAATTGTTCAATTAGGGACAACACATTCAAAGTGTCCGTTTATCAAAGCCAAAACAAGAGTCCCATTACAAATATTTCACCCTTTCTTGCTTAATGGCAAATGCGCACACAAGAAAACAAAAAAATGTCACACACTTCTTATAGAACAAATCAGTGTTTTGGGGGAAATTTGGCTTGAGTAG